>NC_134793.1:60115730-60120730 GCF_046742065.1 Oratosquilla oratoria | reverse complement strand
AAAACTATTACGTGTAATATTTATGACCCTATACACGTTTTTTCAGCCTGAAAAGAAAAACAAAACGAAAATAGTGTCAAACCGCGAGAAAGCGTTCTTAAATACGCGGAATTTTATGGAAACGAGGAAATTTCACATGCCTGATAATATATATATATATATATATATATATATATATATATATTATATATATATACATATATACCTATACATATATAATTATACACACATACTTATATATCCTACACACACACACACTAGCAAAACTTGAGCTACTAACATTAGAGCAAAGAGGAGAACTGATAACTGTTTATAGAATCATGAAAGGCATAGAAACTATCGATAGAGAGGATCTAATAAAATGGGATAGTAGAAATACAAGAGGACACGGAAAGAAAATCAAGAAAGTTATAGAAGAGACCTGAAAAAGAACAGCTTTCCCCACAGGGAACAAGTTAGATGAAAATGTGGTGTGTGCAAAAACGATACACGAATTAAAAAACAGTCTTGATAAAACGAGATATGAAGATGGGACACCACGAGCATAGTTCCCCTTCCCGTAAAATACAACTAGGTAAATACACACACATAAGATAGTGGGGAGCGTACACCAGAAGGCGCTAAGTAGCTGCGGCCGAAACGGTTACCTTTGCCATGTTATTCACTTTGGGGAGTGTTGGGGCAGGTCACAGTCGCTACTGAGAATTGGAGAGATGCGAGAGATTCGAACCCACAACTAAGCGAATGCGAGACGAACATGATTCCGATTATGCCACAAACGCACACATATATAACTTTTTGTTACACACAAAAACACACATACGCTCACACACATAAGCATATATTCACACGACTCAACGGCGCAGTGGTAGCGTTCGCAACCGCTGCTACAGCGGTCCGAACTCGAATCCCACCCAGGGCTGAAATAATTTCAGTATCGCTGCGCTGCGAGTCGTTACTCCAACTCGTGGGCGTGGAGTTAGGGGTGTGTGTGCGTGTAAGGTCACAGCATTAACCATAGATCGGTCATACATGAGCTCTGATCTCTCTTACGGGAAGGAAATAGCTGTCGATCACGAGTCCAACACGTGATCCAAGACCATGGTGAATCACACATACACGATCCCCAGGATATGGAACAATGAACAGAGTGAACGTTTCTCGTATACTGTTGACATTTCGTTCATTTCTATTGGAGCAAGCATTCGCCACCAATGCGCTCCAATCAATAAATCACAATGACAACGCATGAAGCCCCACAGGAGACCTTTCAGGATCATATTAAAGCAAACTGGAACCGTCGGGCATTATATATATATATATATATGCACACACACACATAAACATATGTATATAAAAGGTGGTAGTAAAGCACTTTTTCCGCTCAAATGTCCCACCTTCAATATATATATATATATATATATATATATATATATATATATATATATATATATGTGTGCGTGTGTGTGTGTGTGTGTGTGTGTGTGTGTGTGTGTGTGTGTGTGTGTGTGTGTGTGTGTGTGTGTGTGTGTGTGTCGTAGAAACTACATCACCAAAGGGCCACCTCCTCCATATTCCGAAACTCAAACCCACGACGTGTGTCTAAGAGACGAAGCTTCGTTATAAGGCCCTGTACTGTTCGAATTAACATGAAGCATCAGATACGTGACGTCACGCTGACTCAGAGGGTTGTCTGAAAATGTAGACATTTGAAGAAGACAACGAGCCACAACTTCCGTTTGGTGCTGGCGGCGCTCCCTCGCCACCCAGTAAGGGTCAAAGCCCCACCCGCCCACCCGCCGGCGCTTATTAATTAAACTATTTTGCCTTTGGTGACGCGAAGAGACGGACAACCACTTGGTAAGTCGGCCTCCTCGTGCTCTGTTTTGATGTACTGTGCTCTCGCTCAACCAAATTTGTACATACACAGATATATATATAAATCACTGGGACCCATTCAGTGTTGTACATATATATGTACAACACTGCATATATATATATATATATATATATATATATATATTATATATATGCATATATATATATATATATATATATATATATATATATATATATGCAAAATAACCACAGAATGTAAACCTGTAGACAGTAAGTACTTTCGTATATTACATCTTCAGCATATATATATATATATATATATATATATATATATATATATATATATATATATCAACAACCACAATGCACTTTAATTTTAAGCCATCAACATCGGGAGACCCAATGGAGGCCGACATGCAGAAATTGAATTGCGGTACTGCCAAGGATTCGAACCCGATGTTGATGGCCTAGAATTAAAGTGCATTGTGGTTGTTAAAATGTATATCTAATCACTGAGACCCATTCAGTGTTGTACATATATATATATATGTATATATATAAATATATTACAGGTGAAAAATGTAATCACACATTTGTCAATAACGTAGAAACCACTGAAGAGGATTGCAGTTTGCAATCGAAATATATAGATTCCCCGTTTCCAGTCTTTTCTACTCCAACAGTGGTTTCTACGTTATATGTATATATATATATATATATATATATATATATTATATACGTGCATACACGTGTACACATAAAGATGTACACTAAGTTGGAAGTGTTCTTGATGTGTATTCCTGTGTTCTCCGCCCTCTCCTCTCCGGAGCGCTCCTCCGGGGTGGGGTGGGGGGATGAGGTTAGGTGTGTGTGTGGGGGGGGGGGGGGGGCTGCGTTAGGTCGGGGGGGGGGGGGTTCGCCCGCGCTCCCTTTGCAATGGGAGGAAAATTTTGCCGACCTTGGAAAACATCGATCTTGCAGTCCCGCGCCTTTTATAAACAAGGACAACAACACGTTGCCTGCCTGAGTGCAAGGCCATTATGCAGAAGTCAACGAGGCCAAACGGAAATCATTCTACTGCTAAGCCTTCTCTTTCGTAACACACACACACACACACACACACACACACACACACACACACATACACACATTCTTTCTTGGCCTGGCGTCGCCCCTTCCCCGTCCACAGTTGACAATGATGTTCATGAGGTTTTCCCTCGCCCATCGAGGTGTCGGGTGGGATGGGAGTTGTGAGAGGGGGTTTGTGACGGGAGGTGGGTGGTCTGCTTACACACGAATCGACGGTAAACGTCCTCGAGGCTACCCATGTTCACTTCCTTCCTACTTCTTCCTCCCTTCCCACCTGGACCAGGCACTTGATTGCCACCATGCTAACCGTAGACGCATGGGGACAGAGGAAGAGGGTCTACCAGAAGACGGAATGAGGCGGGAGGGGATGGGGAGGGGAGGGGAGGGGAGGGGAGGGTACGGAATAGAACGAGACGGAGCGGGATGTGACGTGACAGACTGAAAAGGATGCGAATGGCTGGGGTGAGATTGAGCGGGGTGGTACGATGTGAAGGGAGCAGGAAGGGGGGCGTCAGGGGAGGTCGATACGTGAGAGGAGGGGAGGCGATGTGAAGAGACGAGGTGTGAGAGGTCGAGATGGATAGGAGGGGAGGGGAGGAGGATAGAAGGGGATGTGTATGTGTATTAGGTTATTTCCATTCCGTACAGTAAGAAGCTGTTAATGCCAGGAAAGGAAATAGAAGGGGTGGGAAAAGAAAGGAGAGGATCCGAAAGAAAGGATAGCATGAGGGAGAGAAGATACGGAGGACAGAATGAAGGGCGGGGGGTAAGGGAAGAGGAGAGAAGAAGGAAATAAATGAAAGGGATAGGAATGGAAGAGAACGGAGGGGAAGTGGTGGGAGCGGGAAGGACTCAACAGGAAAGGACGGAATGAGTGCGAGAGCTACCAGGGGGACGAGGGATGACTGAAAAAGAGGAGAAGGAGGGGAAGTAGGAGTAGAAGGAGAATGTCCTCTTATAACGCTAGACAACCGTGAAAGGAGCGGTGTTATGTTGGCAGACAGGCAGAGAGAAAGATAGACAGATAGACACCTGAAAGCACCCCCTCTCAAACGTTCTCTTCCAGGGACGGACGGAGGGCGGACTGACAGATTGGGAGTGGGTGGTATATGTGTGGGTGGATGGCATGTGTGTGGGCAAATGGTATGTGTGTGAGTGCGGGTGGCATGTGTTTTTATGGGTGGTATGTGTGTGTGTGTGTGTGTGGTCTAACTGGTACGTATGTGTGTATGGTATGGGTGTGTGTGTGTGGTATGTGGTAGGATGTATTTGGTGTATGGGTGTATGTGGGTGTGGGTGGGTGGTAGGGAAGGAAGTCCAGGTCAGTGTGGTGTGTGTGTGGGGGGGGGGTTGATTTCTATCTATATACCGAAAACTTTTCCCCCCTTAGAAGAGAGGTTAGCCCAGTCAGAGGCACGTACCTATTCCCACCCATTTCACTCCCACCACCCCTTCCAACATTCCCATCTCAGTTCCTCATACATGACGGGTCATCCCTGCATCCACCAACTGCCCTGGGTCAAACAATGCAGCAAGACACAGTACATCCACAGCAAGACCGTTTCACTTAATCAGCGACCCTTCCCTCTCTGTCCCTTCGTGCAGAAAAAGAAAAGACGGGGAGAAATCCCTTTAGGCTGCGTCAAAATATCATTCACACATGAGCACCACCTAACCCCATCCCTCCCTTCCTTGCATAACAGTATCATATATACACAGCCATTCTCCGCTGATCCCTATTTCCTTCCTTGCTCAATAGACATTCCCTTCTTCCTCAGCGCCCCCTTCACCCCATCCATCCATCTCATCCTCGGTCGTCCCCTCAAGTTCACTCCCTCCACCTTCCATAATTCTTTTACCAATCTTTTTGCTTCTCTTAAATTCCAAGTCTCTGCTCTATACAAAGCCTTCGGAACAATCACCCCTTCATACAAGCTCATCTTTGCATACATTCCCAGTTGACTATTCTCGTAACACTTTTTAGTCCCCCAAGGGATTTACTTGCTTCTCTCAATCTACAATTTACCTCTACCTCCACTCCTCCCTTTCCTGCTACATGTGACCCTAAATAT
>NC_134793.1:60040730-60110730 GCF_046742065.1 Oratosquilla oratoria | reverse complement strand
TCCACAGCAAGGCCGCTTCATTTAATCGGCGACCCCCCCTCTCCGTCCCCCCATGCATAAAAGGAGAAGACGGGGAGAAATCCCTTCGGGCTGCGTCAAATTTTGCTCACACATACTACCTCAGCCCAAATCCCCCCGCCCATTCCACCTCATGCATCACAACATCATCCATATACAACCATTCTCCATTCACCCGTCTTCTGTCCTCTCCCGTCCTTCCTCTACAGACATTCCCCTCTTCCCCAAAGCCCCCTTCACCCCATCCATCCACCTCATCCTAGGACGTCCCCTCATGTTCACTCCCTCCACATCTGCCTTCCATACCTCTTTTACTAGTCTTTCTTCACTCATTCTTTCCATGTGTCCAAACCATCCTAATACTCTTTCATCAACCCTATCTCCCAGCTCCCTTTCCACCCCTGTTCTTCTCCTCACCTCCTCATTTCTCACCCTATCCAGCCTAGTAACCCCAATCATACTTCTCAGATACCTCATCTCAAACACATTCAAACTCCTTCTCTCTTCCTCTCTTATGTTCCATGCACAATCACTCCTTCATACAGTCTCCTCTTAGCATCCATTCCCAAATGTCTATTCCTCATTACACTCTTTAATCCACCAAGGCATTTACTCGCTTCTCTCAATCTACATTCTACCTCCACCTTCACTCCACCTTTTCCTGCCACATTTGCACCCAAGTATCTAAAACTATCCACTTCCTCCAGTCGCTCTCCCTTAATGCTCACTTCCAGTCTACTGCCACTTTCATCCCTTGTACATCTCATCACCTTACTTTTACCCACATATATCTTTAGCTTTCTTCTATCACATACTCTCCCAAACTCTGTCACCAACTTCCTCAGTCCCTCCTCCGATCCTGCCACAAGCGCAGTGTCGTCCGCAAACAACAGCTGGCTCACCTCCCACTTTTCTCCATTTTCTTTAACCATCTCTAATTCCTGACCCAATTACCTTTGCATTTACCTCTCGCACTACCCCATCCATGTACAAGTTGAACAGCCAGGGCGACATAACGCATCCTTGACCAAGTACCACCTTTACCTCGAACCACTCACTTTCTCCATTTCCAATCCTGACACAAGCTCTACTACTCTCATAAAAACTCTTGACAGCTCCCAAAAGCTTTCCTCCTATCCCATATATCTGCATAACCTCCCACAGTGCCTTTCTGTCTACCCTATCGTAAGACTTTTCCAGATCCATAAAAGCCAAAAAAACATCCTTCCCCTTTCCTATAGCTTTCTCACATATTTGTCTTACCACAAAGATCTGATCTACACAACCTCTACCTGTCCTAAATCCACACTGTTCCTCACCAATTACTCCCTCTGTTCCTCTCCTAATCCTCTCAATGAAGATCCTCCCATAAGCCTTCCCAACTACACTTAACAAGCTAATCCCTCTGAAACTACTACATTCACACTTGTCCCCTTTTCCCTTGTAAAGTGGAACTATACAGGCACTCCTCCAGGATTTTAATAATAAATGAATAATATATAAATAAATCAATAAGAAATAAAGATAATAATAATAAATAAATAAATAAAATAGATCAAAATAAATGGCAGGTGTTTATCTAAATGAAGCTTAAAACTTGGAATTGAACTACATTGCACTGGCTCAGCAGGAATTTTATTTCATTAATTTACTACACGGTAGGCGAAGTTATTTCTACCCACTTCCAAATTATATCTATTTCCTGACAGTTTAAGAACATTATTTCTTGCATGATTCGCAGTGTGAAAATATTGTCACTTTTGATGTAGTCAATTCCCTTTAGAAACTTAAAAACCTGTATCAAATTACACCCCAGTCTACGCTTTTTTAGGGAAAATAGATTCATATATTTTAGTCGATTTTCGTAGCAAACCACCTTTTGCATATGTATCAGTAAGGGAAACTGCATACCAAGCTCTGCGAAATTGTTGTTCTGTATCCTCAGCCCGAGAATATCTCTCATGAAAAAAGAGAGAGAAACTGTTTACTGTTATTGTTGAAGTCATAAAAAATGTATAAAAGTGTTGGAGATGTGTGTGGAGCAGGGGGTGGTTCTTGGAAACACGGTTGGAAACAATCCCTTCCGAATTGTTACGTTCGACTAAGTATTAAACCCCTTTTGACCGCCAGACGTCGATATCGATCACTTTGGAGACCTCTAGTGTACTCTAAATACGTTCTCCTGAAGAAAAGAGAAGAGAAAAGAAAAGAAGAGGTGGGAAAGAACAGAGAGGTGGCTTCCTGGCCTACTCATCAGATAAATCATGGAAATACTCATGGAATCCAAGGTTGAAAACATGGAGCGAGTGACACGTTTGTTTGATGAAAAGGGGGTATGAGGGGTGGGCTGGCTACGAGCTCCCGCAAACACTTCATCACCGAAGAAGTCCTATGGGTTGCTGTTGCTGCTGTTATTGTTGTTGCTGTTTTAGGTCCGAGGGCCAAAGGGTATCCAAGGGCTTAGGCACCTGCCCGTCGCGGAGGGCAACCAAAGCGGTCACGCTCACGTTCGACCGACCAAGCGGTCTGTTACATGGATTCCGTGAGATGAATTCTCTCTTTCCTGGCCAGCAGAAGAACCCGCACCCTATCCTGGCCAGCCGGCCAGCAGAACGGTAGGCTCCGTCACGTCGTTTGTCTTGGCTACTGATCCTATTCCTCTCTTAGCTCATGGGTCGGTTTGAGCAACATGAGGGGTCTAACCGTGACCCTTCTGGAGCGGTTTGGATTCCCCAAGGCTAAATGAAATAGTCTAGTGCGGTATCCCGAATAAGTATACAATCGATGTTCCGAAAATTATAGGGCTGGCTAGAGATGACGTCTCAAACTCGCAAGAGAAGAACCCGCGATGCACCCCGACCGTCGAAGCCGCTTTACGGGGAGGTCGGTTCGCCTGTCGCTGCCTCTGCCAGCAGCAGCAGCAGCAGCAGACCGATTTGAGCACGCAGACGTTGAGCAGCAAATCAAAATTTGAGGAATGACCTACATTGGGACTGATGGCCTCATTCTGGGCCGAAACCCATATTACGGGCTAGTCGGTCTAGATTTAACCCATGAAGGCCACTGTGCCCTCTCATGACTTTGTTTTGGCTAACTGCAGAAGACTCCCTAGCCATGGGAGTGCTCACTTTTGGACTCAATCACTGCCACCCGTTATTTCCAATCACAATTTACTTCAGTCACCGTCACACCTGTATGCATGCATGCATGCAACGGAGGACGGTGATCCTCACCTCGCTAGCAGATCGAACTCAATGCGACCGAGAGTTTGGAAGGTCTGCTTGATCAAGTACCGCGACACGACAGGTAGAAAACGGCACGCGGGAGGAGGATGAGGATGCGGGAGGAGGGAGAGTAAGAGACGGGGAATACGACAATCACGTATGGAACGACGAATGACCGAACGCGTCTTTTATTTGGGTGATAAGGCAGTAAACGAACAGGACGCGGAACGGCGTCAGCGACCAAGAAAAGAAACAAAGTGAACGGAGCGGAACGGAAAGTAAAGTAGGGCCACCCGGAAGGCATACAAGACTGCAACATCGCCCCTCCTACATTCTCCACAAGTGTACACAATTGGAGTTGTCGCCAGTGACGGAAAACGAATATATATACATACATACATACATACATATATATATATATATATATATATATACATATATATATGTGTATTTACCTAGTTGTATTTACCTAGTTGTATTTTACGGGAAGGGGAGCTATGCTCGTGAGGTCCCGTCTTCATATCTCATTTTATCTAAACTATTTTTAAATTCATGTATTGTTTTTGCACACACCACTTTCTCATCTAACTTGTTCCAACTGTCTATTGCTCTGTGAGGAAAGCTGTTCTTTTTCAAATCTCTTCTATAGTTGTCTTTTTTTATTTTCTTTCCGTGTCCTCTTGTATTTCTGTCATCCCATTTTATCAGATTCTCTCTATCAGTAATTTCTATGCCTTTCATGATTCTGTAAATAGCTATCAAATCTCCTCTCTCTCTTCTTTGCTCTAGTGTCTGTAGTTTAAGTTTTTGTAGTCTCTCTTCATATGATAGTTTTGAGAGTGTTGGTGCCAGTTTAGTAATTGCTCTTTGTATTCTTTCAAGTTTTTTTATACATTTTTTTGTACTTGGTGACCATATCGTTGCTGCATATTCCAATCTTGGTCTTATCAGGGTGATTAGGATTTTCCTCACCATTTCTTCATCCAGGTATGTAAATGCCACTTTGATTGTTCTTATTAAATTATAAGTTTCTCCAAAAATCTTATTTATATGTTTCTCAGGTGACATATTATTCATAACAATGACTCCCCGGTCCCTCTCATTTTCTACTCTTTTTATTCCTTCTTCTCCCAAATTATATGATCCTGTTATTCTGTTTTTGCTTTTTCCAAATTCCATTATACTACACTTTTTTGTATTGAACTCCATCTCCCACTTCCTACTCCATTCTTGTACTTTATTTAGATCTCTCTGTAGTGATTCACAATCTTCTTCAGTTTTCACTCTTTTCAGTAATTTTGCATCATCTGCAAAGAAGCTCATATAGCTTTCAATTCCTTCATCCATATCATTAATATATATAGCAAACATTATTGGGGCCAGAACTGTTCCCTGCGGGACTCCGCTTATTACTTCATTCCATTTTGAGTGCTGATCTCTTATCACTACTCTCATTTTTCTTTCTTGCAAAAAGTCTTCCATCCAATTTAGCAATTTACCTTGTATTCCTCCTTCATTTTCTATTTTCTTAAGCAACTTCTTATGTGGTACTTTGTCAAAAGCTTTTTTTAGGTATAGAAATGCACAATCAGCCCATCCATCTCTTTCTTGTATTATATCTATTAGCCTTGAATAGAAACATATTAAATTGGTGACGCATGATCGTCCTTGTCTGAATCCAAATTGCCTTGGATTTAGTACGTTGTTTTTTTCCAAGTATTTTACCCATCTACTTTTGATAATTCTTTCACATATTTTTGCTATTGTACTTGTTAGAGAGACTGGTCTATAGTTGGTAGGTTCTTCTTTATTTCCTCCTTTATATATAGGTACTATATTTGCTTTTTTCCAATCTTCTGGAACTTTTCCTTCTTTTAAGGAACTGCTTATTATGCTATGTATTTTGTCTGCCAGTTCATTCCTACATTCTTTCAGAATCCAGTTTGCTATTTCATCTGGCCCATGCGATTTTCTGACATCAAAATTACCCAAGTGTGTCAATATTTCATTCTTCGTTACTTCTATTTCTTCCATAGGGGGGACTTTTTCCTTCCACTCAATCTCTTCAGGTTGTATATTTTCCCTTGTAAACACTGATTTAAAATGTTTGTTCATAATTTCTGCCATTTCCATTTCCTCAGTGTATTCAACTCCTCCTTGTCTTAATTTCTCCAAGTCTTGTTTGTTTTTCAGTTTATTGTTTACAAATCTGTAGAATAGTTTTGGTTGATCTTTACACTTTTCTATAACATCTTTTTCATATTTTCTTTTTTCCTCTCTGCACTTTTGTACATATTCATTTCTATAACCAGTATATATTTTCCATTTTTCAGGTCTTCTGTCTTTTTTCCATCCGGTCCAGGCTTTGTCTCTTTTGTCTTTTAACTCCCTACAACTTTTGTTGTACCAGCATTTTACATATTCTTTTTCTTGTTTTTGTCTTGGGACATACTTTTCCACTCCTTCTTTGTAAATTTTTGTCAAAATATTCCATTTCTCTTCCACTGATGTTTCTTCTTTGTATATTTCTTCCCAGTTTTCTTGTTGGAAGAATTCTCTTATTTTATCAAAGTTTGTTTTTTCATACATCATTCTTCCTTTTCTATATTGTTCATTTCTTTTCATATATTTTTCTTCATTAAGTTCCAGTTCAATCAATATGTGGTCACTTTTACCTATTGGTGTTTTATATTCAATCTTGTCCACTATTCTAGGTTCAGATGTAATTATTAAGTCTAGCCTCGATGGTTCTTCTTCATTTCTATACCTAGTGTTCTCTTGTATCCATTGTGTCATTGAATGGTCAGTAATCACCTCAAGTAGAGCATTTCCCCATGAGTCATCACCACTCTTTACTGTCATTTCTTCCCAGCAGATTTCTTTGCAATTAAAGTCGCCCATCATAACTATTCTTCCTCCGTCTTCCATTATTTTAGTTAATGCTATCTTTGTGTCCTCTAACATACTTTTATGTTCACTCTCCTCCCATGAGGCTGTTTTCGGAGGCACATAATTGATCACAAATTTTCTGCTCTTCTTATCTCGGTCTTCCACTTCTATCATAATCATCTCTACTGTATTCTTTCCATATATGACACCTTTCACGTTTATATCCTTCTTTGTCAGGAACATAACTCCACCCCCTTGTTTTTTCTCTCTGTTTCTAATCCAATAATTGTATGTATCATGTCCTACACTGTTGGGTGGTAGTGGGCCTTTTAATTTTGTTTCTACAATTCCCATTATGTCCGGTTCTTTTTCTTTCAAATAATCATTCAGTTCATTCAATCCTGTTATCAATCCATCTATATTTGTACACTCTTAGTTTTCTGCCACTTCCATTGTGTTCTCTGTTTCCCTTATGTTTTTCTTTAGTATGTCGAACTGCTTTATTTTCATGTTCACTACTCTCCAATAGAATCTCTCTTTCTCTGACTCCGTTCTTTCCTCGTTTTTTGCCTTAGCTTCAATTCTTTTCTGCTTTTCTGCCTCTCTTTCCTCCTTATTCATTTCTCTTTTTATCCATACCTTTTTATATTGATCATTTGTTGCTAGTTTCCCTGTCTTGGATAGAATTTTCTCTGCCGTTGTTTGTGACCTGAATTTAATCTTAATTGGTCTGGTCTTATCTGTACTATATTTTCCGAGTCTGAATTTTTCCTCAATTTCCTTTATAATTTCTGGTTCATCTTCCTGGACTAATTTTAATAAACTGCTTACCCTTTCATTTTCCTCCTTGATTCTTGCGGTTCTATCTGGGTTATGTTTCTCTTCCATTCCTAATATAATTATACATTTCTTTTTGTCAGCTAATTCTCTTACTATATTCTCCTTCTGTCTCATCACTTTAATAACTGAGTCTTCATTATGTTCTTTCAATTGCTGTTTGACTATGTCAGTGAATGAAACCTTATTCCCTTCTTGAGTTATTCTCCAATTTTTAGCTTCTGTAGCTATTTTCTCACTGTTTTCATTACTATTCTTCTTCAATTTCTCATTCTCCTCCTTTACATTTCCTAACTGTCTTTTTAGGTCCTCTACTTCTTCAGTTAAGTTTCTGTTAGCCTTCTCTAGTTGTTCCAACCTTTCAATTCTCTGGAAAATGGAGTCTATATTACCTAACTTACGTTCCAAGTCCTCGATCACCTTATCAACTCTCTCCTCTAGTCTTATCAGTCGGGGGGGGGTTGTGTCCCCCCCACCCTCTTTAAATCCCTGGAACATATTCTCGTCACTTTCTACTGTATTTCTCCTCTCTATACTTCTAATCTTTACATTTTTATTTGCCATTTCGTCATCCGGTGGTCGTTTCATGTTGACCTTACGCCCGTCTGCCTGGGCCAAGTCCTCCACATCCTCATTTCCTTCCATTTCCCCAGCAATCCCTCCCCTTCTCCTCTTTTCCTACTTACCTACTGCCTCACGAGCAATTTCCCCCCCCCCCCTGCAAATACAAAAAGGCACTTCTCTTTGCGTTGGTATCCACAATCTGCACTTTTCTTCAGAGCGTTCTTCAAGCCGTCCGTTCGTTGAAAGTGTGTGTGTGTGTGTGTGTGTGTGTGTGTGTGTGTGTGTGTGTGTGTGTGTGCAGAAAAAACACTGGGAAATAAGAAGCTTAGTCCGAACGTTTTCGTCTATTTAAGACATTATCAAGGAATACACAGTTACAGAGACATAGGTGGATATATATAAACATAAAGTAGAAGACAAGCTAGGAACATGGGAAGGACACACAAGATGCTTCATAATCAGGTAGAGACGTATGTTTACTTATGAGGACGTTTGGTCACATGACATTACGTCACCCCGGCCTAGTAACACTTGGAGAATTTTTTTTACAATTTTATCAATAATAAAATCATCAAGTTTAAATAATCCTAAACTTAAATTAATATTATGGTCAAAGGTTTGCTTAATGTGACTGGATTCGATAATGTTTCTTTCTAATAAAGATCTACAAGAAATTATTACATTAGAATTATCCCAGTCAATAGGATGGTTGTGGTCTCTTACATGGATAAAAAGGCCACTGGAACTTTGCCCACTCCTTACACTATATTTGTGCTGATTTATCCTAGTTTTTAAGTCTTTACCAGTTTGGCCGATATGAAATTTGTTACATTTAAGGCATGGAATAGAGTAAACACAACCCTCATTTACTTCAGGTGAATTTTTAATGAGCTTACTTTTTATAGTATTGTTATTTTTGAAAACCAAGTTGATGTTGAATTGTTTGAGAATATTAGGTAGATATCCTGTGGAACTGATGATAGGTACATGTAAGGCAAGGAAGGGGACAAAGAAGAAAAATGTCTCTGAAAGGGCATGAAGATCTGATAAAACATTTTTCCTCTTTGTCCCCTTCCTTGCCTTACATGTACGGATTGATTAAAACCCATAAACCTGGTTATTAGTGGTGGGCAGCTACCGGTAAAGTTACCGGTTTTATCGGTAACAACCTTAACGGTAGCTTACCGGCAAAAATTCTGCTACCGTTAGGGTTGATTCACACTATCGGTCCGGTCGCGCTCCACTCTCGCTCCGCTCCGGTTCTGAGGTATTCACGTCATCGCCCCTCCCTCGATACCAGTAGAAGTCTTACCATCAGTTACGAAGGATGTGTGACTTTTCTGACGCCGAGTTGGCAATATTCGCTATTGCACTTGATGAAGAAGAAGAAGAAGGAAAACAAAATAGAAAAAGAAAGAGATTGTGGGTTCATCCTATGTTGCAAGATAGGAAGACTGAATGAGAATTTCATACTCTGTATCCTCGTCTTATTGATGATGAGAGTAAATTCCACAGCTATTTCAGAATGAACAAAGGAACATTTGAGAAAATACTATCCAAAATTGAGGATGACTTGAAATGTACAAGAAGATGCTGCACTTCCTGGCACTGATGTGCTTGCACCATACGTTATAGTGGGAGATGAGGCTTTCCCGCTGAAGAGAAATTTGATGAGGCCCTACCCAGGTTCACAGACTGAACATAAGGTAGAGAAGAGGATCTTTAATTATAGATTATCTAGAGCCAGGAGGATAGTTGAGTGCACATTTGGTATTCTAGTGCAAACCTTCAGAATATATTTAAGGAAACTTAAAGCTATGCCTTCTAACGCTAATGCAATCATTACAACAACATGCATACTTCACAATCTGATACACCCAAATGCTGTTGCATTACCAGATACTGTTGCCATGCCTCCATCAAACACAGTACGTCCAATGAGAGGAAGAGGGGGAAATGCTACAAAGGAGGCTTTTGGCGCGAGAGAAACACTGAAAGATTATTTCAGCTCCCCAGCTGGTTCAATGCCTTGGCAAAATGATAAAATATAAGTAGACAAACAAACTTGTGTAGGAATATTTGTTGAGTGAGCTAAGGAGATGCATTCCGCAGTGGATAATAAGGTTGTTATTATACATATGGAATTTCTTTCTTCGGTTAATAATGTGTATTTTTTTCTCTCAGTACCTTGGCAATATGATAAGTATGCAAACATTATCACTGTAGTGCAGCGAAGTCAGGTCATACAGCTCTGGTTTACCTTTTGACTAATTCTATTAGCATTTCATCTAAATCCACAAAATTAAAGTAAGTTTTGTAGGTTATATTTTATTCAGTTGGTGCTTATGAATATCCTCGCTGTACGCATTGTCATTGTATCAGTGATAAATAAAAAGAAAATGTATTTTTATAATTTTTCTAACTTTCTCATGATCCCGTTGTGGTGTTTCCTTTGGAATATCCATGGTTTGGTAGGACAGAAGGTAACACTACTTGCTTATATGAAGGCTGAATCATGACTGGAGTGGAGCAGGACCGTGGCATATTTTGTTAGTGATACGCATGTAATTATTATTCGCGTAGTCTTAAGTAACTAATATTTGCGAGCCTTACCCTAGATTGGTGGAGGTGGCGCGCGCTGGCGATTCCGGTAGGCATGTATCCAAATGGATACACAGAATAAAAAATTAAAATAAAATATATGCGTGTGTTTTTTGTCCATTTAAAGGTACTATAATATAAATATAGGGATCGTAGAGTCCTGCTAATACAAAATTACCGTAATTCCAATATAAAAAATGACAACTATGAACAATTGAAAAAAACTTTGACAAATTCAAAGGGTTGAGATTATGTGTTCCTGAGCCTAATATAAGAGGAACTTGGTAAAAAAAAAAACATTATGAAAATTACCTACATATGTCAATTCATCTCACACAAAACCTTTAAAACCTCAATTGTACAAAAAAAACAACTGTCCTGACTAAATGAAAAATGGGTGATTTTGGAAATGAATTTTTGTGTAATGTGTAAAAATGATACATGCAATTATTTCTCTTTTATGAAATTGTGTTTCTATGTGAAAAATATATTCTTTGTATGAAATTGCACTTACATAGAGACGGAAGTGGAGTGTGAGAGGGGGAGGGGGGGATTGGTGCGTAGGCCTATGCACTGAGGGAGAGGAGGTAATGCTGTGACCTTACACGCACCCCCTCCCTACTCCCCGCCCACGAGAGTTGGAGTAACGACTCGGAGCGCAGGATTTTTATAGTGACGACTTTACAAAACTTGAGTTGTGACTGCACACCATAGTAGGATGAAATTTGTTTAGATTTAAGTCATAAAGGCGACTCGAACTTGGGACGTCACTACTACCTCACGAGTCTTTTACCGGTAAATTACCGGTAATTCCGGTAACGGCATTGTTGTTTACCGGTAATTCCGGTATTGAAATTAGCGGTATTTGCCCAGCACTACTGGTTATCCAGTTAGACCTATCATCAGTTCCACAGGATCCGTCACTTACAATTTATCCAAATGGCTTGTCCTTTAGTGGGTACAATATCTTCTTCCCACGTCTCAAATAATGTTGATTTTATTAATTATTTGCATAATCTAGAATTTTTTTTATGATTTTAAACTAGTTTTGATATAACTTCGCTCTTCACCCGTGTTCCCGTAATTGACTTATTGGTATATCTTGAAAAAGAATGATCAAAACTTGACTTGCCACTTCCAGCTAAAACTATAATTGAACTCATTAAGTTGTGTATTGTAAATTGTAAATTTGTTTTTAATGGTGAATTCTATGTACAAAAATTTGGTATGGCTATGGGAAACCCTCTGTCCCCAGTACTTAGTAACTTGTACATGGAATTCTTTGAGATGAAACTACTACCTAGGATTCTTCCCCAACAAGTTGTGTGGAAAAGATATGTTGATGATATCTTGTGTCTTTGGCCAGTTAAGCGTAACTTAAATTTATTCCTTGAAAAACTAAATGGTATGGTCCCTTCAATCAAATTCACTTTTGAAATAGAAATAGAGAATAAATTACAATTTTTGGATATTTTAATTCATCGAAATGGTAGACAATTTAAATATGACGTTTATAGAAAACCAACTAATGTCGCATCATATGTCCACTTTTACTCGGCTCATCATCAGAAGACAAAACTTTCTGTCTTTAGTTCTATGTTTCTTAGAGCTTACAGGATATGTAGCCCGGAATTTTTGGATGATGAGCTGAGGAAGATATATAGCATAGCTTCTGAATTAAAATATCCAAAACACTTAGTAGACACTTCTCATAAAATGGCTTACAAAACTTTCCATAACACCTCACACGAAAGAAAAGTATTTGACAAAAAGAACCTTTTGGTTCTTCCTTACAGTGAGAAATTAGTTGGTCTACCTAATATTCTCAAACAATTCAACATCAACTTGGTTTTCAAAAATAACAATACTATAAAAAGTAAGCTCATTAAAAATTCACCTGAAGTAAATGAGGGTTGTGTTTACTCTATTCCATGCCTTAAATGTAACAAATTTCATATCGGCCAAACTGGTAAAGACTTAAAAACTAGGATAAATCAGCACAAATATAGTGTAAGGAGTGGGCAAAGTTCCAGTGGCCTTTTTATCCATGTAAGAGACCACAACCATCCTATTGACTGGGATAATTCTAATGTAATAATTTCTTGTAGATCTTTATTAGAAAGAAACATTATCGAATCCAGTCACATTAAGCAAACCTTTGACCATAATATTAATTTAAGTTTAGGATTATTTAAACTTGATTTTATTATTGATAAAATTGTAAAAAAAATTCTCCAAGTGTTACTAGGCCGGGGTGACGTAATGTCATGTGACCAAACGTCCTCATAAGTAAACATACGTCTCTACCTGATTATGAAGCATCTTGTGTGTCCTCCCCATGTTCCTAGCTTGTCTTCTACTCTATGTTTGTATATATCCACCTATGTCTCTGTAACTGTGTATTCCTTGATAATGTCTTAAATAGACGAAAACGTTCGGACTAAGCTTCTTATTTCCCAGTGGTTTTTTCTGCATATTATTTTCACGTGTGCCTTGTGAATTACTGAATAAATATATATATATATATATATATATATATATATATATATATATATATATATATTTATATACACAGGTTGACATGCAAAAATCCGGCGACCATAAATCCGGAACCTTCAGAAATCCGGGACGGATTTCGGGAGCACATTTTGATTTTCATATTTCCCGCGTTGGTGCGCCACTGTTTTCTGGAGCTGTCGCTTACGCCAGAATCAGCTGTTGGTTCATGCTTCCACCTGCTAACAAGTAATCCTGCTCATTTTTCTCATTAGTCTCCTCATTATAATATTTATTTGTTGTTGTATAGCCCCAACATAGAATCAACAAAGAAGATATGTGGCATAAAACGCAAACATCATGCATTATCGATCGCAGAGAAAGTGGAAATATCAAAAAACTTGCTAACAATGTGTCTGTGTGGACCATTTGTGAAACATACGACATTATGTGTAAAAAGCCCATCTGCTATTTAGCTTCTTTCCTAAGAAGTACAGTTCGGAGTATTTTATTTACTTTAATTAAAATTCTTCGGTGGATCAGTTTTATGTTTTATTAAAATTGAATTAAAATTCTGTATAACTATCTTTACCGTGTTCGTGAATAAAAAAATTTAATTTGCTTTTCACTTAGTGTTTATTTTTCCCATTAAAGGACTGTACAGGTGATAATTTTCTTTAGATATATACGGGGTACACCATACAAAATTATAAACTTCAAAAATCCGGCATTTTAAAAAATCCGGCAGTCCTCAGGTCCCGAGGTTGCCGGATTTTTGAAAGTCAACCTGTATATATCTTATATATATATATATATATATATAGAGAGAGAGAGAGAGAGAGAGAGAAACTGGAATGACACGACACATTTCAGCTGCAGCAGAAGCGCCATTTGAAATGAACGGCAGCCGACAAAACGGACCGAAAGGAGGGGAAGGCGGTGCTGACAACACGGGGAAGAGCCACGCTGTAGAGTCGATGGGGCAGAGCGGGGCTTGCCTGCCTGCATCGAGGGCCCCACGCCAGCAATGTGGGTGTCAAGGACCCCACGAAAGCAGCTGTAGGCGTGGAGAGCCCAGCGGAAGTGCTGAGTGCAGACGAGGGAGTCGAGGTGGGTGGGGGGAGAATCATGGATAAAGAGAAAAACCAAGCTTTGTACGAGGGTCGGATTGCTACAATGAAGCTGCATCCCCCCACCTTATCCCCCGACTCCCTTCTTTCACCCCCACCCAATCCCTTCTCCGTAACGGCAAACGTATATATGTGTATATATATGTATGTATATATATATATATATATATATATATATATATATATATATATATATATATATATGCAGAAAGATCACTAAAAACAACACGTGATCCACAATTTTTGCTGGTAACCACTAAGGAAATCGGAAGAAAACAGTAATTCCCAAGCGCTTTCGTGTAATTCACATCTTCAGGTATTCCCCTGAAGATGTGAATTACACGAAAGCGATTGGGAATTACTGTTTTCTTCCGATTTCCTTAGTGGTTACCAGCAATGTGTATATATATATATATATATATATATATATATATATATATATATATATATATATATGTATATATATATATATATATATATTTACCTATTTATCTAGTTGTATTTACCTAGTTGTATTTTGCGGGAAGGGGAGCTATGCTCGTGATGTCCCACCTTTGTATCTTGCAGTGTCTAGTTTGTTTTTAAACTCATGAATGGTTTTTGCGCATACTATTTCATTGTCCAGTTTGTTCCAAGTGTCCAAAACTCTATGAGGAAAACTGTTTTTCTTCAGTTCTCTTCTATAGCTATGTTTTTTTATTTTCTTTCCATGTCCTCTTGTGTTTCTTTTGTCCCAGTTAAGTAAGTTCTATCTATCGAGTACCTCTGTGCCTCTCATGATTCTGTAGATGGTCAATAGGTCACCTCTCTCTCTTCTTTGCTCCAGTGTCGGTAACTCCAGTTTAGCCAATCTCTCCTCGTATGATAGGTTTGCAAGTGCAGGTGCCATTTTTGTAGCTGCTCTTTGGATTCTTTCTATTTTCTTTATATTCTTTTTGGTACTGGGGGACCACAATGTCGCTGCATACTCTAATCTAGGCCTTATCAATGTAACCAATATTTTTTTTATCATGTCTTCGTCCAAGTATGTAAACGCCACTTTTATTGATCTTAGCAAGTTGTAAGTCTCCCCCACAAATTAGTTAATATGTATATCATAGGAAAATTCGTTCGTGAAAATTACTCCCAAATCTTATTCGGATCATACTTTATTTACTTCTTAGGTTACAATTTTATATTTTCCTGATATTCTGATTTTGCATATTCCAAACTCCATTATGCTACACTTCTTAGTATTAAAGTCCACTTCCCATTTCTGACTCCAGTTCCATACCCTATTTAGGTCTTCCTGCAGTGCTTCACAGTCCTCATCAGTTTCTATTTTCCTTAGCAGTTTGGCGTCATCGGCAAAGAAGCTCATGTAGCAGTTCATGTCCTCATCCATGTCATTCATATAGATAGCAAACATTATTGGTGTGTGTGTGTGTCCGCGTGTGTATACACACATATGTATACATAATATATATATATATACATTATATATATATATGTATATATGTGCGTATATATATGTATACATACATATAAATACATATATATATAATGGTAAAAGTGAATGCCCTCAACAATATTTAAACTCCACTATCAACGCATACATACGACGCGCCATATCACACTGCTCTACATGGAAAGATACACACACTGAACTGGAAAGATTTACTCAAGTCCTTATTAACAATGGATACAGCAATAAGTTAATTAACGAAGCAACACAACGAGCTATCAACAACTAGTATTCCAACAAACCCACCCCACAAAGACGAGAAAACATCAATATATATTACAGAAATTACATGTCAGAATATAAGACAGATGAAAAAGTCATTAAAGACATAATTACAAAACACGTCAAGCCAACTGGCCCAGAAGACAAAATATCACTGACCATATACTACAAGACCAAAAGGACTTTTACTGAGAAACCGCCCTCCCAAACCGACACCGTCTTTACAAGAAAACCACGTCATTTACCAACATAACTGTACCGTTGAGAACTGTGGGTCTCAAACATACATTGGAATGACGAGGACTAAACTTACAAGACGTTTGACCTGCCACCTACAACATGGATCCATAAAGAATCACTATAACACCAAACATAATACTTCCCTCACCCGTCAAAACTTAGAAGGAACAGTAATAATAGACAGAGAAAGAGACTCCCGCAGATTAGCATTTATTGAAGCAATTTACATAGCAGAATTAGAACCAACCATGAACATACACAGTATAGACCTCCAGATTCTCCCATCCCACAAGCCCACCTGCAACAACCTCTCCTAGTGATTCCTGATGACTACGAAGCAGCCAATCAGGATGATCGCTTCACACGACACCACCCAATCAGAAATAAAAATAGTATATAAACATCACACACACACAAACAATTAGCCTGAAGATGGTCTCCAGAGAAGACCGAAACGTTGCAACCTCATACGGACAGCTACTCAGCAAACTATCAGTCCAACACCGTAAATTAGCAAAAGAAATCGAAGTTCTTAAGAAAGAGCAATATTATTTAATCTCGTCTGTCAACAAGAGAATATATATATATATATACTGTATATATATATACATACACATATATATGTGTATTTACCTAGTTGCACCTAGTTGTATTTTACGGGAAGGGGAGCTATGCTCGTGGGGTCCCGTCTTCATATCTCATTTTATCTAAACCATTTTTAAATTCATGTATTGTTTTTGCACACACCACTTTCTCATCTAACTTGTTCCAACTGTCTATTACTCTGTGAGGAAAGCTGTTCTTTTTCAAATCTCTTCTATAGCTGTCTTTTTTTATTTTCTTTCCGTGTCCTCTTGTATTTCTGTCATCCCATTTTATCAGATTCTCTCTATCAGTAATTTCTATGCCTTTCATGATTCTGTAAATAGCTATCAAATCTCCTCTCTCTCTTCTTTGCTCTAGTGTCTGTAGTTCAAGTTTTTCTAGTCTCTCTTCATATGATAGTTTTGAGAGTGTTGGTGCCAATTTTGTAATTTCTCTTTGTATTCTTTCAAGTTTTTTTATACATTTTTTTGTACTTGGTGACCATATCGTTGCTGCATATTCTAATCTTGGTCTTATCAGGGTGATTAGGATTTTCCTCACCATTTCTTCATCCAGGTATGTAAATGCCACTTTGATTGTTCTTATTAAATTATAAGTTTCTCCAAAAATCTTATTTATATGTTTCTCAGGTGACATATTATTCATAACAATGACTCCCAGGTCCTTCTCATTTTCTACTTTTTTTTATTCCTTCTCCCAAATTATATGATCCTGTTATTCTGTTTTTGCTTTTTCCAAATTCCATTATACTACACTTTTTTGTATTGAACTCCATCTCCCACTTCCTACTCCATTCCTGTACTTTATTTAGATCTCTCTGTAGTGATTCACACTCTTCTTCAGTTTTCACTCTTTTCAGTAGTTTTGCATCATCTGCAAAGAAGCTCATATAGCTTTCAATTCCTTCATCCATATCATTAATATATATAGCAAACATTATTGGGGCCAGAACTGTTCCCTGCGGGACACCGCTTATTACTTCATTCCATTTTGAGTGCTGGTTTCTTATCACTACTCTCATTTTTCTTTCTTGCAAAAAGTCTTCCATCCAATTTAGTAATTTACCTTGTATTCCTCCTTCAGATTCTAGTTTCTTAAGCAACTTCTTATGTGGTACTTTGTCAAAAGCTTTTTTTAGGTCTAGAAATGCACAATCAGCCCATCCATCTCTTTCTTGTATTATATCTATTAGCCTTGAATAGAAACATATTAAATTTGTGACGCATGATCGTCCTTGCCTTGGATTTAGTACGTTGTTTTTTTCCAAGTATTTTACCCATCTACTTTTGATAATTCTTTCACAAATTTTTGCTATTGTACTTGTTAGAGAGACTGGTCTATAGTTGGTAGGTTCTTCTTTATTTCCTCCTTTATATATAGGTACTATATTTGCTTTTTTCCAATCTTCTGGAACTTTTCCTTCTTTCAAGGAACTGCTTATTATGCTATGTATTTTGTCTGCCAGTTCATTCCTGCATTCTTTCAGAATCCAGTTTGCTATTTCATCTGGTCCATGCGATTTTCTGACATCAAGATTACT
Source organism: Oratosquilla oratoria (assembly GCF_046742065.1). Taxonomy (NCBI): domain Eukaryota; kingdom Metazoa; phylum Arthropoda; class Malacostraca; order Stomatopoda; family Squillidae; genus Oratosquilla; species Oratosquilla oratoria. The sequence continues at coordinate 60,092,859 of NC_134793.1, read as the reverse complement.
CAAGTGTATCAATATTTCATTCTTTGATACTTCTATTTCTTCTATAGGGGGGACTTTCTCTTTCCATTCAATCTCTTCAGGTTGTATGTTCTCCCTTGTAAACACTGATTTAAAATGTTTGTTCATAATTTCTGCCATTTCCATTTCCTCAGTGTATTCAACTCCCCCTTGTCTTAATTTCTCCAAGTCCTGTTTGTTTTTCAGTTTATTGTTTACAAATCTGTAGAATAGTTTTGGTTGATCTTTACATTTTTCTATGACGTCTTTTTCATATTTTCTCTTTTCCTCTCTGCACGTTTGTACATATTCATTTCTATAACCGGTATATATTTTCCATTTTTCAGGTCTTCTGTCTTTTTTCCATCTGGTCCAGGCTTTGTCTCTTTTGTCTTTTAACTCCCTACAACTTTTGTTGTACCAGCATTTTACATATTCTTTTTCTTGTTTTTGTCTTGGGACATACTTTTCCACTCCTTTTTTGTAAATTTTTGTCAAAACATTCCATTTCTCTTCCACTGATGTTTCTTCTTTGTATATTTCTTCCCAGTTTTCTTGTTGAAAGAATTCTCTTATTTTATCAAAGTTTGTTTTTTCATACATCATTCTTCCTTTTCTATATTGTTAATATCTTTTTATATATTTTTCTTCATTAAGTTCCAGTTCAATCACTATGTGGTCACTTACCTATTGGTGTTTTATATTCAATCTTGTCCACTATTCTAGGTTCAGATGTAATTAATAAGTCTAGTCTTGATGGTTCTTCTTCATTTCTATACCTAGTGTTCTCCTGTATCCATTGTGCCATTGTATGGTCAATAATCATCTCAAGTAGAGCGTTTCCCCATGAGTCGTCTCCACCCTTTACTGTCATTTCTTCCCAGCAGATTTCTTTGCAATTAAAGTCGCCCATCATAACTATTCTTCCTCCGTCTTCCATTATCTTGTTTAATGTTATCTTTGTGTCCTCTAACATACTTTTATGTTCACTCTCCTCCCATGAGGCTGTTTTTGGAGGCACATAATTTATCACAAATTTTCTGCTCTTCTTATCTGTCTTCCACTTCTATCATAATCATCTCTACTGTATTCTTTCCATATATGACACCTTTCACGTTTATATCCTTCTTAGTCAGGAACATAACTCCACCCCCTTGCTTTTTCTCTCTGTTTCTAATCCAATAATTGTATGCATCATGTCCTACACTGTTGGGTGGTAGTGGGCCTTTTAATTTTGTTTCTACAATTCCCATTATGTCCGGTTCTTTTTCCTTCAAATAATCATTCAGCTCATTCAATCCTGTTATTAATCCATCTATATTTGTGTAAGACACTCTTAGTTTTCTGCCACTTCCATTGTGTTCTCTGTTTCCCTTATGTTTTTCTTTTGTATGTCGAACTGCCTTAGTTTCATGTTCACTACTCTCCAATAGAATCTCTCTTTCTCTGACTCCGTTCTGTTCTCGTTTTTTGCCTTAGCTTCAAGTCTTTTCTGCTTTTCTTCCTCTCTTTCCTCCTTATTCATTTCCCTTTTTATCCATACCTTTTTATATTGTTCACTTGTTGCTAGTTTCCCTGTTTTGGATAAGATATTCTCTGCCGTTGTTTGTGACTTGAATTTAATCTTAATTGGTCTGGTCTTGTCTGTGCTATACTTTCCGAGTCTAAATTTCTCTTCGATTTGTTTCATAATTTCTGGTTCATCTTCCTGAACTGATTCTAGTAATTGGCTTACTTTTTCATTTTCCTCTTTGATTCTTGTGGTTCTATCTGTGTTGTGTTTCTCTTCCATTCCTAATATAATTATACATTTCTTCTTGTCTGCTAAATCTCTTACTATATTCTCCTTTTGTCTCATCACTTTAATAACTGAGTCTTCAGTATGTTCTTTCAATTGCTGTTTGACTATGTCAGTGAATGAAACCTTATTTCCATCTTGAGTTGCTTTCCAATTCTTAGCTTCTTTAGCTATTGCCTCTCTGTTTTCATTACTATTCTTCTTCAATTCCTCATTCTCCACCTTTACTTCTCTTAACTGTTTTTTTTAGGTCTTCTATTTCATTAGTTAAGTTTTTATTCTCCTTTTCTAGTTCTCCCAATCTTTCAACCCTTTGTAAAATGGTGTTCATATGACCTAACCTACTCTCCAAGTCCTCGATCACCTTATCAACCTTCTCCTCTAGTCTTGTCAGTCGGGGGGGGGGGTTTGTGTCCCCCCCACCCTCTTTAAATCCCTTGAAAATATTCTCATCACTTTCTACTGTATTGCTCCTATCTATACTTCTAATCTTTACATTCTTATTAGACATTTCGTCGTCTTCCAGCTGGTCTTGCGGGCGCTTGTTTACTTTTCGGCGGTCTGTTTGGGCCAAGTCCTCTACTTCCTCATTACCTTCCCTTTCCCCAGCAATCCCAAACAATATAATATTTCCTAACTTTCCCACTACCCCACGATCAATTTCCCCCCACCCTGTAAATACAAAAAGGCACTTCTCTTTGCGTTGGGATCCACAATCTGCACTTTTCTTCAGAACGTTCTTCAAGCCGTCCGTTCGTTGAAAGTGTGTGTGTGTGTGTGTGTGTGTGTGTGTGTGTGTGTGTGTGTGTGTGTACATAAAAATCCAACGGAGGCGAATAGAGTAACATGAAAAAAGAAGAAAAATAGGGCAAGCGGTCCGACATGTAGGTAGGTAGGTAAGTAGGTTACTAATTTTAACGATGATTCGAATGACAATGCAGGACCTGACGACTCGAAATGGGCGCGATCAAGTCAGGAAAGATCTGCCGGAAGCGACTCCAAGGTAGAGCCAGCCAAGTGGGCCTGGCGACGGCAGCGACGGGAAGTGATTATGTTGCTCGTGCCTGACACCAGGGGGCAAGCTCTTCCGCTGCAACAACCTGCTTGGTCACACCGAGCGCTAGCGAATGCACTGCAGTCACGAAGATCGTCTTCCGAACAATGACCCTACTTACAGGGTCATCTGCGACAGGGATGACCCACTCACGTGAACGAGACCGACCAATATGTCAGATCTATCTGAAGGTGGTGGAGACGGATCGGGAGTAGATGTGGGGGACTGTCAAACGGTAACTGATCCACATGGCTGGAGGAAGAAGAGGAGGAGGAGGAGGAAGAGGAGGAGTGTGGCTATGCACAATGGGTCCAGAAGGTAGACGCAGTATTACTCTGACGTATCCGCACCTGGATGCTAATCAATCTATTCATCCACCGTAACGAGACGAGGCGAGGGATGGCGAGAAAAGGCTCTTCTCCCGCCAAGAAAGGCTTCGTAATGCTGATGCCGTCTTCGTCGTCGTCGGCGCGACTGCCAACATCACGTCACCGCTGCATCCAAAGAAAGAATCAATAACTAAAGGCTGGCAAACAACAGTGTCTCGGTACAGAATGTCGAACAGGAGATCCGCATCCAGGTGTCGCCTGTGGCGGCGGTTCCGGCTCCGGCCACATCTCGGCTGGGCGACAAATCAACACAAACTAGGAGACACCTCCGTCGGTCCTCTCCTGAGGTGTCAATGCACCAGCCAGCGACACTTCTTGACCAATGTCGTTCCTGAATGACAACACCCAAAAGCTGTCGTCGTCGTCGTCGTCGTTTTCACGGCCACGATAGTCCCGTTCACATCGCGACGGGGCAGGCAACGATGACAGCACCGGCGTCGTGGCGAAGCATGTCACAATGACTCGAGCTCCTCCACTTCCCGAACACAGCGTATTTGTCAACGCGGCACCGTCGGGCTATGAAGATGCGACCCGAAGTGCGGCGACGACGGCCGCTGCTATTAATTTAGGAATGTGCTGCCGGAAAGCAAACGCCGTCATTAATTGTACCACGTTACCACCTGACAAGAAAAGTGGCCACCCTCCGTCAGCCCGCTGCACCAAGCTCAGGCAGCTCACTTGTTGACGGTGGCACTGGTAACAGTCAGGAAAAAGTAAGAAAACGAAAAAATACATCAAAGTTGCTGCCGTGATCCACGAGGAAGTCCATCAACCCGCTTCCGCTCACCTGCCCGGAGTGACCAGGGTGGTGTGGGTTTGGGGGTTAGCATTCGCTCCTTCCAGAGCGGCCCTTTTCCTTGTGCTCTGCCTGCCGTCCGGGCTATTTCGTACCTCGCATTCCTTGGTCCCCTCCCCGACCCTGGTCGGTAGCCAAAGCAAGGCCCTGGCACCACCGCGGCAACATGATTTCAGACTCCCACGGATACGGCAAGCGCACATCTCCAGATCCCCCTCCCACCCTCCAACCCACTTACAAATGCAGAAGAATCCCGCGCGCATGATCCAGGACACGGTCATAGCAGTTGTGCAACTCCTAAACAGGGGCAAGAAAGAAAAATCAATGAGGGAGTGAGGAATTGAGGAAAGGAAGGAGGGAGGAAGGGAGAGAAGGGGAGGGAAGGAGGAAGGGAAAGAGGAGAGAAGGGGAAGGGGAGAGGGAGAGAGAGAAAGGGAGGGGGGAAGAAGGGAGGGAGAGGGAGAGGGGGAGAGAGCAGGCAGTAAAAAATTAACTGAAACAAAACAAATAGGCAACACATCAAAACATGGGGGGGGTGGAGAATGAAGGGTTCCTTCGTTCCTTCCACATTCTATTCATGGGAGTAATACATCGCCCTCCTCCTCCTTCACTTAACACGCATTCAGCACATAATAACATAATAAGCAGACAGCTTTCCCACCCATGCAGGCAGAAACGAAACGGGAGTTCGGTTCACAAGGCAACGAGGTTTAGGCGGTCTCGGGAAACGGTCTCGGAGACCGAGGACGCCGGCCACGCTGGCAGGTAGGCAGGATCCTCCTCCTCCTCCGGCTCCGCAGGCATCGGACTACAGTTAGTACTGCTGTCACCTGGGAGGCAGCGGGGACGGTAATCCTCGCCCAAGCGAATTTCAAACCCCGACCCCCACCCCCAGGATCCCTCCCTACCCAACCCGTTTTCAATGACGGTGCAGAAGGATGATATGGGTCACTTTTGTCGGCAACAGGAACTTGACGTCAAACCGGAGGTGGGGGGAGGGGGGCACTCCCCTTTGCCAAGCGCGAACAAGCTGCAACGGGCACTCCATCTCGCTCCACACACCACTCCCTCCCTTATTCGTTCGCTTGCTCACTGCCGCCCTCTGCAGTAGATGATCCAATCTGCTCCAGTATGGATGGATGGATGAATGGAGGGATAGATGGATGGATGGGTGGATGGACATATTAGGCTCATCTCGTCTAGTTTTCCATACCAATAAATATTTAGTCCTTCGTCTCCCCTACACAACCCTTCTGTTTCCTAACTCATAACCTCCCAATCTCTCTCTCCCGTAGGTCCATCGCAGAAGCCAACCATACGCCCTGTCGACGACGCGGCTATCCCCCCTTCCTTCACCTCCTCTTCCTTCCCTCACTGTCTTCCACTTCAGACCACCTGGGACAGGGCTTCCGGAACCCCCACCCCCCTCCTCGTCGTCCATCGCCAGATGCAAGTTCGACCACTTCAACGTCATCTAATGTTCGACAGGTTCTTAAAGCGACGCCATTCCCTATCCTCAAAATTTTGTATTGAGAGATGTCAGGATGACAGCAATAAGGTCTTTAGTTTACAAGTAACTTCTAGAAAACCGAACTTACAGAAACACACACGCATGCACACACACACACACACACACACGAAAAGAAACTCAAAAAGGATCACTATAGAAGAGATTTGAAAAAATAGCTTCCCACATAGTGCTGGATACCTGGAATAAATTAGATAAGGAAACAGGGTGTGCAAACACTATTGAAAATTTTAAGAAAAAAATTGATGCTGAAAGATACAAAGACGGGGCACTACGAGCATAGCTCCCTTCCCGTATAATACAACTAAGACAATAATACACGTCATTTCGAGAGTATTTCTCAAAAACAAATCAACGGCAATACATTTATTTTTCAAAAACATACTCACCAAGTGACTAGCCCAACCCAGTGACCCACTTCTTCCCGCAAGGTTCTCAGTGTGGATTCCAGCTGGCGGCGGTGCTAAATATTCAACTGCCGCGACGACGGCATTTTTGTTACTTTGCTTTCTGGTTGTTTGAAGGGGCCTGCGACACGGTGCACCGTTCGTCCGTCGTATCTGTCCAAGCTTGACCCTCTTCCCTCTTTCGAATCCCATCCACCCACCGACCCGTGCACGTGCGTCCCTTGACTCCTTCAATGGCAGCGGCGGATTTGCTGTATCGACCCACGGATCTTTGTCGGAACAACCACTCAAAAGAACAGGTAACGTACAACGGGCACCAAGAAAAATCCCAGGGTAGTCATGTAAATGAAGCAGCTGACCCTGATGTGAATGTGCTGTGATTTGCTCCACTGCTTCTCACCTAGGCAGTGGGCAAGGGACACGGATGACCCTTCATCCACAAGGAGCTAGGATAAAAGGGATTTAACTGACGGGTGGGAGCTAGATGGGTGGGGGTGGGGGTAGGTGTATGCCTTGGTTGGCTACCTCCTTTGAAAAGGGGAAGCATAATAATAGTTTCTTTAACGGGCAATCTTCCCATTCACAGTGGATTTGTGACATATAATGTGTGCCCGTACATTGTTTTTGTTTTGTGTGCACACGAATATTTCCATTTTTATGAATATTTTAATTTTCTGTGATATCAATCAACCAGTCAACTAATCCTCACGGGGCGGAATTTATCTTGACATCTAATACTTTTATATTTATTTATATGTTTATTATTATTCCCGTGTCGTCCCTCTACCAGCCAATCATCACAATGCGATCGATGCATTTTGACACGGCACTCCGACTCCTCGGCCACCATCTTGTTTCTCAACCGTGGTAAGTTAGGTTAGGTTAGGTGAGTTTAATCTATGTTATGGGGTATTGGCTGCTTGTTATTGTGGCAAAGTAGCATGCAGTTGATACTTTAGGGTCTATATGGGGCGCCCCTGCGGACCAGAGCCACACATCATTTTGTCTATGATAGAGGAAAACTCTGTTCATAGAGAAATTATGACACTTTTCTACTACGACTGTCCCTCCGTTATGCTGTCCCCCAACCCCTTGTTGCTGTCCTGTACCATTTCTCTGAGTATTCTTTTTCTGTGATGGGGGAATTCCCTGTGGTGGGGGAAAAGAATACTGCCACCAAGTATTCCCACTTGGATCGTAAGAGGCGAGAAGAAAGGACGGGGAGTGGGACTAGGCATCCTTCTCCTTGTAGCCCCACAGGGGACATTCCTAAACAAAAAAGAGAAGGCATAAGAGGGTCTGGAAGTTCTCGGACCAGCACCCTAAGGTTTGGGTCTTTTAATGTGCGTGGATGTGGTACAGATGAGAGTAAAAGGGAAGAGATAGGTAGTATGTTTGTGAGAAGAAAGATGGATGTGTTGGCTTTGAGTGAAACTAAGTTGAAAGGGAAGGGTGAGTGTAAGTTTGGGAGTGTAAGTGGGAGGTTATCAGGAGTGAAGAGAGGGCGAAGGAGGGAAGGGGTGGCTATTCTAGTAAGTGAAGAGATAGGTAAACGGGTAGTGGAGTGGAAGGAGGTTTCCTCAAGGATAATGTGGATGGTGAAACTGGGAAAGAAGATGTGGGTCTTTGTAAGTGCATATGGGTCTAACAGTGAGAAGAGTGTAGAAGAAAGGGAGGCCTTTTGGATAGATTTAAATGAGTGTATAGAGGATTTAGGAAGAAATGTAAATGTAATAGTACTGGGAGACCTTAATGCTAGGGTAGGAAATGGTCCAATCGATGGAGTGGTTGGGAAATGTGGAGTTCCAGGAAAAAATCGTAGTGGAGAGTTGACGGTGGATATGTGTTTAGAGAGTTGATGATAGCAAATGCAGTGTTTAGGAAGAAAGTCAAGCATAAGAACACATGGGAGAGGGTGGTGGAGGGAAGGGTGGTAGATAGAGTGCTAATGGATTATGTAGTGGTAAATAGGATTATGATAGGAAGAATTAAGGATGTACATGTGCTAAGGGGAGAGGGTGGGGGAATATCAGATTATTTTTTGGTGGAAGGTAAGTTGAGAGTGGAGGATAGATGGAGAAAGAGGAAAGGGACAAAAGGTAGGGAGGTTCTTAGAGTGAACTCTTTGAATGAAAAGGAAAAGGAGAAGGAATACGGAAAGAAGCTGAAGGAGGAGTGGGAGGGAATAAAGGATAGAGTAGAGCTGGGTGTGGAGGAGGAATGGGGATGGTTCAAGGAGGGAGTCACAAAGAGTGCAAGGATGGTGTGTGGAACAAGAAGGACAGGGGGAAATAGAAGAAAGGGTAGTGAATGGTGGGATGAGGAAACAAAGAAGGCTGTAGAAGAGAAGCGAGCTTTCACAGATTGGTTACAAAATAGGACGAGGGAGTCATATGAGAGGTACAAAGAAAAGAAAAGAGAAGTCAAGCAAAAGGTAAAGGTTGCAAAGAGGAGAGCAAATGTGAAATGGGGTAAGAGTAATAAAAAGATGTTTTGGAAAGAAATTAAGAGAGGAAGAGGAGGCGAATCAAGTAGAGAAGAAAAGGTAAAAGGTGCAGATGGAGAGATGATAATGGAAGAGAAGGCAGTAAGGGGAAGATGGGCAGAATATTTTAGGGAGTTGCTAAATGTGAAGGAGGATAGGGAAGGAAAGATAGCTGCATGGTAAATGAGAAGAAAATGAGAGTGATGAGTGAGGAAAATGGAGGAGATATAAGGAAGGATGAGGTGAAGGCAGTTGTTAAGATGATGAAAGCAGGTAAGACACCTGGTCTGGATGGATGCCATGCAGAATGTCTGAAAAAGGGAGGTACAGTAATGGTGGACTGGGTGGTGAGGTTATATAATGATTGCTGGAGAGAGGGTAGAGTGCCGGAGGACTGGAGGAGTGCCTGTATAGTTCCACTTTACAAGGGAAAAGGGGACAAGTGTGAATGTAGTAGTTTCAGAGGGATTAGCTTGTTAAGTGTAGTTGGGAAGGCTTATGGGAGGATCTTGATTGAGAGGATTAGGAGAGGAACAGAAGGAGTAATTGGTGAGGAACAGTGTGGATTTAGGACAGGTAGAGGTTGTGTAGATCAGATCTTTGTGGTAAGACAAATATGTGAGAAAGCTATAGGAATGGGGAAGGATGTTTTTTTGGCTTTTATGGATCTGGAAAAGTCTTATGATAGGGTAGACAGAAAGGCACTGTGGGAGGTTATGCAGATATACGGGATAGGAGGAAAGCTTCTAGGAGCTGTCAAGAGTTTTTATGAGAGTAGTAGAGCTTGTGTCAGGATTGGAAATGGAGAGAGTGAGTGGTTCGAGGTAAAGGTGGGACTTCGTCAAGGATGCGTTATGTCGCCCTGGCTGTTCAACTTATACATGGATGGGGTGGTGCGAGAGGTAAATGCAAGGGTAGTGGGCAAGGGATTGGAGATAGTTAAAGAAAATGGAGAAAAGTGGGAGGTGAGCCAGCTGTTGTTTGCTGACGACACTGCGCTTGTGGCAGGATCGGAGGAGGGATTGAGGAAGTTGGTGGCAGAGTTTGGGAGAGTATGTGATAGAAGAAAGCTAAAGATAAATGTGGGTAAAAGTAATGTGATGAGATGTACAAGGGGTGAAAATGGCAGTAGACTGGAAGTGAGCATTAAGGGAGAGCGACTGGAGGAAGTGGATAGTTTTAGATACTTGGGTGCAAATGTGGCAGGAAAAGGTGGAGTAAAGGTGGAGGTAGAATGTAGATTGAGAGAAGCGAGTAAATGCCTTGGTGGATTAAAGAGTGTAATAAGGAATAGACATTTGGGAGTGATTGTGCCAACAGCACTGTATGGGGCAGAAACATGGAACATAAGAGAAGAAGAGAGAATGAGTTTGAATGTGTTTGAGATGAGGTGTCTGAGAAGTATGATGGGGGTTACTAGGCTAGAGTGAGAAATGAGGAGGTGAGGAGGAGAACTGGGGTGGAAAAGGAGCTGGGAGATAGGGTTGATGAAAGAATATTAGGATGGTTTGGACACATGGAAAGAATGAGTGAAGAAAGACTAGTAAAAGAGGTATGGAAGGGAGTGAACATGAGGGGACGTCTTAGGATGAGGTGGATGGATGGGGTGAAGGGGGCTTTGGAGAAGAGGGGAATGTCTGTTGAGGAAGGACGGGAGAGGACAGAAGACAGGGGTGAATGGAGAATGGTTGTATATGGATGATGTTGTGATTGCATGAGGTGGAATGGGCGGGGGGTGGGGGGTGAGGTAGTATGTGTGAGCAAAAGTTGACACAGCCCGAAGGGATTTCTCCCCGTCCTCTCCTTTTATGCAATGGGGGGACGGAGAGGGGGGGTCGCCGATTTAATGAAGCGGCCTTGCTGTGGATGTACTGTGTCTTGCGACACTGCTTCTGACCCAGGGCAGTGGACAAGGTGCAGGGATGACCCGTCATCCAGGAGGTGCTCAGATAAGAGGGAGGGTGGAGGGGTGTGGAGTGTATTCAGGGATGGAATGGGTGGAAATGATTTTATGCCTTTCCCTTTTTGGCTACCTCCCTTGTAAGGGGAAAAAAGCCTTGGTATATGTATGTATGTATGTTAAATTAGGTTCTTCTCGTTAGGTTCTGTTCACTTATCTTTCATAATTTTTCTATTTTCTTTACTTCAATTTTTTATCTAATTTTCATGCCCTCCATCCCTACTATCAGGGAAGGGATCAAGTACAATCCCGCGGAGTCCCATGTTTCTGACTGGGACCATTCGGAACCGCACTTCTAAAATATTGTCATGTTATTATTGATTTCCACATCCTCAAACAATACTGAAGTGTTTAAAAAAATACCAAATAGAAGAAAAAATGGAGAAGGAAAAAATGAAAATTACTAACACACACACACACACACACATTATATATATATATATATAATTATATATATACATATATATATACATATACATATATACACACATATATATATATAAATATATATATGTATATATATATATACATATATATATATATATATATATATATATATATATATATTATATATATACATATCCCCGTCTGGGGTGTTGGATGCATGTTTTTGTGGGGTTAAAATCTGCTCTGTGGTATGCAGCTGATACTTTAGGGTCTATATGGGGCGCCCCTGTGGACCAGAGCCACACATCATTTTGTCTGTGATAGAGGAAATCTATTCATAGAGAAATGACGATACTTTATTATACCGCGACTGTCCCTCCGTTATGCTAACCCCCCCCCCATTACTTAATACTGTCCTGTACCACTTCTCTGAATGCTCATTTCTATTTTTCGTCGAACCTTGTGGTGAGGGAGTAGAATAATGCCACCGAGTGTTCCCACTTGAATCGTAAAAGGCGACAGAAACGGGATGGGGATAGGACTAGGCATTCTACTCTATGTAGCCCCAAAGGGGATATTCCTAAGGAGAGAAAAAAAAAAAAAAAAAAAAAAGCAAAGGCATAAGAGGGTCTAGGAGTTTTCCAACCAGAACCAAAAGGTTTGGGTATTTTAATGTGCGTGAATGTGGTACAGCTGAGAGTAAAAGGGGAGAGATAGGCAGTATGTTTGTGGGAAGGAAGTTGGGTGTGTTGGCATTAAGTGAAACTAAGTTGAACGGGAGGGGCGAGTTTGAGTTTGGGAGTGTAGTTGGGAGGGTGTCAGGAGTGAAGAGAGGACGAGGGAGAGAAGGGGAGTGAAGAGATTATATATTAAACGTGTGGTGGAGTGGAAGGAGGTTTCTTCAACGTTAATGTGGATGAAGGTGAAACTGGGGAGATGTGGGTTTTTTAAAGTGCATATGGGCTTGGTAGTGAGACGAGTGTAGTGGAGAGGCTTTTTGGATAGATTTAAATGAGTGCATAGAGGGTTTAGGAGAAATGTCAGTGTAGTGGTATTGGGAGATTTTAATGCTCGGGTAGAAAATGAACCAATAGATGGGGTGGTTGGGAAGTACGGAGTTCCAGGAATAAATCGTAGAGGAGAATTGATGGTGATGTGTCTAGAGAGTTGTTTAGGAAGGAAGTCAAGAATAAGTACACATGGGAGAGGGTGGTGGTTGGAAGTGTGGTAGATAGGGCTTTAATGGACTAGTGATAACCAAAAGAGTAGGAAGAGTTTTGGATGTACATGTTCGAAAAGGGGGGGGGGAATATTTTTTTTTTCTTTTTTTAAAGGTAAGTTGAGAGTGGAGGATAGATGGAGAAAGAGGAAAAGAACAGACGGTAGGGAGGTACTTAAGAGTAAATTGCTTAAACGAGAAAGAAAAGGAGGATACAAGAAGTTGAGAGAGGAATGGGAGGGAGTGAAGGATAGAATAGAATTAGGAGTAGAGGAGGAATGGGGGTGGTTCAAGGAGGGAGTCACAAGGTGTGGAACAAGGAGAACGGGAGGAAATAGAGTGAGGGGTGGGGGATGATGAAATAAAGAAGGTTGTAAAAGAGAAGCGAGCATTAACAGATTGGTCACGAAATAAGACAAGAGAATCATGTGAGAGTTACAAAGAAAAGAGAAGTAAAAAGGAGAGATGTGAAATGGGGTTGTTTTTTAAGTAATGAAAAGATATTTTGGAGGGAAATTAAGAGAGGAGACAAATAAAGGAGAGAAGAAAAGGTAAAAGGTGCAGATGGAGAGATAATAATGGAAGAGACGGCAGTAAGAGGGAGATGGGCTGAGTATTTTAGGGGGTTGCTAAATATCAAGGTGTAGCGTCCTGCGGCAAATGCAGTACACGAAGTTTGTTCCATATATCAATGTGTTATTAAAAACTCCTATTTACTCATGTACAAGTGTTATTATGTTAAATATTGAAAATGTGTGTACCCGTTGTTATGTTTGTTTGGGCCCGTGTCGCTGTGATCGGATGTAAATTATTCTTCGCTTGTTTAATTTCATATTTCACAATTGTAATTAATATCTTTAGAATTTGTACTTATAATATTTTCCCCATGTCTGTTTGTCAATCTATCTAATTGTTATACATTATACCTGACTCCTGATTGGTCCACGTTGGCAAAGCTCCCACAATACTCTGCTGTTAACTATAAAAATAGAGCTAATAAACGCAGGTGACACACAGTCTCTGTGAAGAAGTCAGTACCGCTGCATAACCCGAACCGCCTAGTCATTATCCCTGACCCCCACCACATTGGTGACCCCGGAGTGAGGAACACGTAGAAGATGGAGAACATGAAGACCGACGAACAGGTGAACCCGTCCGACCAAATGCCTGCATCCGGCAGTACGGTGCACCGGGTTGCAATCAAGCTCCCTGCATTCATGCACAATGCTGTGGATGGATGGTTCACCATCATGGACGCTCAGTTTCACCTTCAAGGCGTCACCCAAGATACGACCAATTTTTTTCACGTCGTTGCTGCACTCCCGGCGGAAATCGTCAGCCAACTGTCGCCTTCCATCATAACATCGCAAAAATATGAAGAGCTGAAGTCTGCCGTCATCCAACTGTTCGAGCAAACCAAGCCAGAACTTTTTGAAGTTAACGGCAACTACTACTATGACGGGCCGTCCATCAGCGTACCTTCTGGAACTCCAGTCCAAAGCCCGCAAAGCTGGTGTGTCGGAAGACTTCGTCCGGCACAAGTTTACCCAAGCATTACCTTCAGCTATCGGCCCTGTACTGGCAGCACAACGACAAACACCACTGGACCAACTCGGAAAACTGTCTGACAAGCTGATGCCACTAGCACAAGCGCAGTCACAGTGCCTCGTTATGTCAGCTGCTACGGCCGTACAGCCTGCACGCCGCCAAGAAGAGCGCCAAATACACACGCGGCCTGCCACCAGTCGTCACATTGGCCTACAACCCTTCTATAGTGACCAACGACCAAAAGTCTGCCGTGGCCATATATTCTTTGGAACTACAGCTCGCACATGCAAGCCATGGTGTCAGTGGCCGAATAAGCCAAATAATCTAAGCATGCAGCCGTCGTCAAGAAGCTCTTCTCCCTCCCCAGTTGTGCGCTCCAAACCATCGACGCCGGAAAACTAGACCGGCCGGCAGGTCATGGTTGCTGCACCATATGGCCTGCCACTCCTCAAAGTCGCAGCCCGTATCCAGAACAGCTGGGTGGATTTCATTCGCGACACCGGTGCCGGTGTTTCCACCATTCCGAAGAACTTAGTGAACTAACTGATGATACAGCCTTCTTCCGTCCGAATATCAGCAGCCAACGGCCGTCCTATGTTAGTGCATGGTGAGGTGAGGCTTGATATAGTACTCCAAAAACTGCGTCGTAAATTCAACTGGACCTTCATCGTTTCTGACGCAGTTTCGCCATTACTGGGTCACGACTTCCTCAGTCACTTTCGCCTGGTAGTTGATTGCCACGGAAGATGTCTCAGAGATACTACCACGTCGCTATGTGTCCCTACCACCGTCAGCAGTGAGCAATCTGTGGGCCTGGTAGTAAATGACTTCAGCCAGCTCCCTCCGCCTGTGCAGCCGCTGCTCGCCAGTCACCTTGCCCTGGTTGCACCGCGTTCATCCACCTGCACTACCATGCCAGTATGCCATTATATTGACACCGGCAGTGCAGCACCTGTTTTTGCTCGCCCCCGTCGTTTGACACCAGATAAAGAACAAGCCGCGCGTGCAGCGTTCGAAGATCTACTGCAAGCCGGCATCGTCCGTCGCTCCAACTCTCCTTGGGCTTCTCCGCTGCACATGGTGGCCAAGAAAGCACCGAACGAGTGGCGCATCACAGGCGATTACCGAGCACTGAACGCTAAGACAGTGCCGGACAGATTCCCGCTGCCACACATCCAGGATCTGTCGGCACATCTCGATGGCAAAAACATTTTCTCCAAGATCGACCTGCTTCAAGCCTATCATCAAGTACCCATGAACGACGCAGACATCGCCAAGACTGCCGTCGTAACACCCTTCGGTCTCTTCGAGTACTTATTCATGCCCATGGGCCTCCGGAACGCTGGAGCCACCTTCCAGCGCATGATGAACACCATTTTCGCCCACCTAGACTGCACGTACGTCTACCTAGATGATGTCCTAGTATTCTCAGCCGATGAAGAGCAGCATACCCGCGATCTTTCAGCTGTGTTCGAAGTGCTGGAAAAATATGGCCTGCGTATAGCTCTCGAGAAATGCTCATTTTTCCAGACCAGTGTGGATTTCCTCGGACACAGTATAACAGCCGATGGCGTACGACCACCGAGTCCAGGACAGCAGCTATCCGCGACTTTCCAGAGCGTACCGACTCCGCTTCTCTACGTAGATTTCTCGGTATGGCTAGCTATTACCGTCGTATGATACCCGGCTTCGCTGATATTGTTCATCCTCTGTCAGAACCTGGCAGATTACAGCCCAATGCCAAACGACTTGTACTACAGGAGAACGAAAAGTCTGCCTTCAACAACGTCAAACAAGCACTAACTGACGCCTGTACACTACCTCACCCGAAGCCTGATTGCATGCACCTGCAGCTGGTCACCGACTGCTCATCTGTTGCTGCCGGAGCAACGCTCCATCAGATGGTAGACGGTCTCCCTCGCCGTAGTACACTTTCGACACTTCCTAGAGGGCCGTTCTGTTACTCTGTTGACGGATCACAAGCCGCTGGTATCGGCATTCAAAAGTCCACACGTTGCCAAATCCGACCGTCAACAGCGCCATTGGTCCTACGTCACCGAATACGTGCCGGATGTACAATATATCAGAGGTGCAGAGAACACCGTCGCAGACTGTCTCTCACGCAGCGTGAACGCTGTCCAAGTTGACGTGTTTGACCTACCGGCCATCGCACGTGCTCAGGCGGAAGACGAAGAAACCAAGTCTGCTGCCCACAATCTTACTGCCTTCAAACTCTCTGGTGACTTGTCAGTGCTGTGCGATACGTCTACGCCTCACCCCCGGCCATTCCTACCACAGCCCTGCCGTCTACCTGTATTTCAACGTCTCCACAGCCTATCTCACCCGGGAATTCACGGCAGCATCCGCCTGCTCAAATCACGCTACGTCTGGCCGCGCATCGAGCAGGATGTGAAAGCCTGGGTCCGCAGCTGCTCAGCGTGTCAACAAGCCAAAATCTGTCGCCATACGAAGTCCCCTTTGGCCAACTTTGCTGTGCCGAGTGCGCGCTTCGAGTGTGTGCACTTGGATATCGTAGGTCCCCTTCCACCAGCGATTGACGTGGGCCACCCACACGCTACACCGTACCGCTACCTACTGACGTGCATCGACCGTGTAAGCCGCTGGCCAGAGGCAGTACCGTTGACGGAGATTACCGCAGCCTCTGTGGCCAGTGCCTTCTTCACTCACTGGGTGTCACGCTTCGGTGTCCCACTATATGTGGTGACTGACCGTGGTACCCAATTCGAGTCCGAATTGTTCCAAGAGATATCACGACGGGTCGGTTTCCATCGTCTACGCACCACGTCCTACCACCCCCAGTCTAACGGCTTGATTGAGCGCCTTCACCGTGTGATCAAGACATCTATGATGGCGCGACGTCAATGCTGGTTATCTGCACTGCCCGTAGTGATGCTCGGAGTCCGCTTACTACCCGGCGAGTCTGGCATATCGCCATTCACTGCCGTTACAGGCAGCCAGCTTATGTGTCCTCGCATCCTAGTCAACACTGAATTAGACTCCGCCCGTGTTCAACACGAATTCGTCCGTGACCTCTGCGCACGTATGTCAGAACTTGATTTTCACCAGCTCACTGCAACGACTGACCACTCTTCTGCTAAGCCGTTTGTTCCACACCAGCTGATGAGTTGTGCCCAGGTCTGGGTTAGAGTGGACCGTGTCCGTAAGCCCCTGGAAGCGCCGTACCGCGGCCCCTTCAAGGTGCTCCGACGTTCTGACAAAACGTTCACCATACTACTTCCGTCCGGTGCTAACGAAACAGTTTCCATCGACAGGTTGAAACCGGCTCATCTCTCAACACCGCCAGCTGCAGCATCTACTCCAGCGCCAGTTCCTTCCGCGAATGATGGACTCGATGAACCACAGCCCACCACTAACGTATCCACATCCGAGCCAGAGGATACTCCACGTGCACCAGTGTATACCAGATTAAGACGTAAAGTCACGTTCAAGCAGGACCCAGATTTCTCCTATTATTGACCTCCGTACATCTCATATGCTCCGCATCTGGTGGGGGGAGTCCTGTAGCGTCCTGCGGCAAATGCAGTACACGAAGTTTGTTCCATAAATCAATGTGTTATTAAAAACTCCTATTTACTCATGTACAAGTGTTATTATGTTAAATATTGAAAATGTGTGTACCCGTTGTTATGTTTGTTTGGGCCCGTGTCGCTGTGATCGGATGTAAATTATTCTTCGCTTGTTTAATTTCATAATATTTCACACTTGTAATTAATATCTTTAGAATTTGTACTTATAATATTTTCCCCATGTCTGTTTGTCAATCTATCTAATTGTTATACATTATACCTGACTCCTGATTGGTCCACGTTGGCAAAGCTCCCACAATGCTCTGCTATGTTAACTATAAATAGAGCTAATAAACGCAGATGACAGACAGTCTCTGTGAAGAAGTCAGTACCTCTGCATAACCCGAACCGCCTAGTCATTATCCCTGACCCCCACCACAGAGAATAGGGAGGGAAAGATAGTTGCAGTGGGAAGTGCAAAGAAAACGACAGTGATGAATGAGGAAAATGGGGAGAATGAGGAAAATTTAGGAGAAATAAGGAAAGATGAGGTGAAACCAGTTATTAAAATTATGAGAGCAGGTAAGGCACCTGGGATGGATGGATGTCATGCGGAGTGTCTGAAATAGGGAGATACAGAAGTGGTGGGCTGGCTGGTGAGGTTATTTAATGTTTGTCTAAAAGAGGGTACAGTGCAGAAGGACTGGATGAGAGCCTGTATAGTTCCACTTTACACGGGAAAAGGGGATAAGTGTGAGTGTTGAGGTTTCAGAGGGATCAGTTTGTTGTGTATTTGGGAAGGCTTATGGAAGGATTTTGATTGAGAGGATTAGGAGAGGAACAGAGGAAGTAATTGATGAGGAACAACGTGGATTTAGGACAGGTAGGGGTTGCGTGTATCAGATTTTTGTGGTAAGGATGGATGGATATCATGTGGAGTGTCTGAAATAGGGAGATACAGAAGTGGTGGGCTGGCTGGTGAGGTTATTTAATGTTTGTCTAAAAGAGGGTAGAGTGCAGAAGGACTGGATGAGAGCCTGTATAGTTCCACTTGAGGGGACGGAAGTTTTAAAACTTCCGTCCCCTCAAGTTTTCACCGCTCCTTTAAGGACATTCTAAAAATTCCATTCAATAATACCATCAGTTCTTCTACTAAGTTGTTTCCTCATGAACGTCTCACTATTGCATATCACTATCCTAACACCGTGCGTAAGCAAATTGTGAACGTTCAACAAAAACCGAAGGAAGTTGAGTCACCTGGTGTTTATTGTTTGCCCTGCCAAGATTGTGATTTGGTTTACTTGGGTCAAACCGGGAGAGGCTTGAACACTAGATTGGCAGAACATAAAAGGTCAATTAGGTATGGGCGAGAAAATTCGGCGGTATTTCTTCATGTCAAAAATAAGAATAATTCTTTCGACTGGGGCAAGGCCAGATTAGTGTTCAAGTCTCACTGCGGTTTCAGGAGGAAAATAGTCGAATCAGCATTAATTGAAGAATGCCCTAATATTAATATTTCTAAAAGGCAGTGGACTCCTGACATCATTTCACGCGCAGCAGTTAGCAAACTGGTACGGATCTTACAACCCCCCCTCTCCTCACCCCCTCCCTCCTCCGCCACCCCAGTTTGTCCCGCGCCTGAGTGAGGTCATTTGTCCACATCCCTTCTCTTCTCTGTAGCTTATAAGTCCCCTCTGTACTCTGTCTTATGTACTTTCCTGAAGAGGGCTACAGTTGATAGACGAAATATAGGATTCTTCTTTATTCGAAGTTTATTTTCTCCGACTGTGGGTTTCCTGTGTGTCATATATATATATATATATATATATATATATATATATATATATATATATATATATATATATATATATATATATATATATATATATATATATATATATATATATTAGTACAAGGATTGTAAACTATTGTATAACAATAACAAAAAAAATCAAGAGTCTCACCACCACTGTTGTACATAGTATCGTCATTGTTTTGAATAAACAGATCAGTCATGGGATTGACTTTAAATATCCTGGTTATTCTTATGAAATAATACTAGCCGTTTGCATTATATACTTACAAAAAGTATACTTAAGGGAAGGCCAACGCAGCGAACTATTTTCTGACAGGTATATTCTGACAAGATAGCTGTTCTTTACAGAATAGTAGCAGCCGTTAGCACTGTTCATAGTGTGCTTAAAGGAAGATCATATCGCGGCGAACTAAATGTTCTGATAGTTACATTTTGACGAGAACACTACCAGCCGTTGGCACTGAACACAGAAGTGTTCATTCCAAGTGTGCCGAAAGGAACCATACCGCGGCGAACTCAATGTTGTGTTCTGACTCCTCTTATGAAAAACTTCCCATGCCTTCCTCTACCTGCCACTCGTTTAAGGCTGAATACTTAGCTTACTTCACACGGAAGTAACAAAAGTATTGGGATGGTTTGGACACATGGAAAGAATGAGTGAAGATAAGTAAAAGAGGTGTAGAAAGGAGAGGTGGAAATTAACATCTTCGATGTTCAGCGAATCTGTTACCGGTATCATCTTCGATGTTTAGCGTGTCTGTTATCATCTGCTTCGATGTTCAGCGTGCACACGCGCGCACGCACGCATGTAGTGAGCGTGAATCTTCAAGCAACTCAAGATATCCCCTATTGTTCCGGATTTTATCAGGTCCGGATTGTATCCGGACCTGAACAGTGACCAGAGCCGCCGACTTTTCCAGCCGACGCCCGAACCGAAAAATGGCTCCCCGCATCTCGGGTCAGACACCCGAACATCTGCTTGAAATATCTGCACCTCACGCCTTCAGAGTACTATAGGCGACCAACTTTTCTTATATTTTTCCTAAATGTGAATATGGCAGCAGCCTACTTATACAGTTGTGCTTTGTAGCGTGGAATTTAATGAACCATGCCCTTGGTTTAATTTCGCTGGTGGTAGGATTCGAACCACCCTCACCTCGACCTTCGCCGCAAGTAACGACGCCCTAACCCGCTCAGCCAGCGAGCTTCCACTTATACAGTTGTAAATATATTTAATTTGGCAACCCCACGAGGTTACTTCAGAAGTTGCCTTGTATTTGTAGACCAGAGAGCAGTCTGGAACATTACAGTAAAAAACACTCAGACTTTAATTCACCAATGTAGAAGTAACCTACAACTCTACATTCTCTCTATATACGTGAGTGCCCGCGTGTGCACGCTGAGCATCGAAGGAGATGATAACAGACACGCTGAACATCGAAGGAGATGATAACAGAGTGAACATGAGGCGGCGACCAAGGATGAGATGGATGGATGGGATAGAAGGGACACTGGGAAAGAGGGGAATGTCTGTTGAGGAAGAGGAAAGAAGGGAAAAAACAAAAGATAGGGGTGAGTGGAGAACGGATGATGCTGTGATGCATGGAAGGGAGTTGGCGGGGGATGGAAGAGTGAGGGAATAAGCGTAAATGATATTTTGATGCAGCCCGAAGGGATTTCTCCCTGTCTTCTCTTTTTCTGTATGAGGGACGGAGGGGGGGGGGGTCGCCGATTAAATGAAGCGATCTTGCTGTAGATGTACTGTGTATTGCTACATTGTTTCTGACCTAGGGCAGTGGGTGACCGGACAGTTTGATACTGGACATTTTGATACCGGACATTTTGATACCGGGCATTTCGCTACCGGACATTTTGTGACTAGGATTTTTCACTACCGGGCATTTCGATACCACTAGATATATATAATTGGTTGTTTAAATAATCGCCATAATGTCCTTGTAATTGGTTGTTTAAATAATTGCCATACTGTTCTCGGCTATCAACTACGGTTGCTGCATCTCTCAGTCTACTACTAACGCTTGGCTATCAACCACGGCTGCTGCATTTGCGGATAAATATATATATTTTTATTGTATCACCCATGCCTCGTCTAATTACTTCAACTAAAAATGGAAAGAAATTAGTAGATGATCTAAACTATATATATGATAAACACAAAACTAATAAGGATGGTTCCAAGCAGTATTGGCAGTGCGAAAATAGGTTATGTAAAGCCCACGTACACACCTATGTTGGTGATGGTGACAACAAAATCGTTAAGACAGGTGAGCATAATCACAGTGCAACAGCAGCAAGAGTGGAATCAAAAGTAGGACATCATCAAATGAAAATAATGTCTGGATCTACACAAGATGCTCCTCGGACTTAATATGTAAAGAATGTATGTGCTATTACATATTCAAGACAACGACATTAGTGTTATGAGAATGTTCGCCTTGCTGCCAAATAAGACACAATATACTTACAATAGACTATTTACTACTATAAAAGAACTCTTGCATAATGTTGAACCTGCCACTGTGATGATGGATTTTGAAAAAGCGCCATCAATAGTTTATTAGATATATTCCCTAGTTCAGATGTTACCTGTTGCCTATTTCACCTCTCAAAAAATGTTTACAACCAAGTTGTAACAATAGGTTTTAAACAGCAATATCACCAAGATGATGATTTTAGTTTAAAAGTGAGATGTTTATCCGCACTTGCTTTCCTTCCCATTGACGATGTTATTGACGGCTTCGAAGAATTAACTGATGACGATTTTCCCCAATGTTTCATATTTCGAAACATATTATATTGGAGGAGTGAGAGGTCGTGGCGAAGGCGAAGAGTCGAGCCAGTCTTCCCTATTCATTTATGGAATGTTCATGAACGCACTGAAAATGGTATGCCACGCACTAATAACTATGTTGAAGGATTTCATAATGCACTAAAAACCTCCGTGACAAATGTGCATCCTAATATTTGGTCCCTTATAACTGCTTTAAAACATGAAGAGGCTCTCAGTGCAACAAGAATTGCCCATCTCAATCGTGGAGACAGCGTAACCTCAAAGAAAAAATACAGGGACGCCAATCAGCGTATAAAAAAATTGCTAGAACAGTATGACCCTTCAAATAAAATCCAATATCTTAGTGGCATTGCTCATAACATTAAACATGTTTAACTAGATAATATTGTTGCTTGTCTTTTTTTTTTATTATACTTGTAATATGTTTATATTTTTTTCAATTTGTACTTTTAACTCCTTACTTTTAATACATAATTTGGTTTTTATATCTTCGTGGCACTGCTCATAACATTAAACATTTTTAACTAGATAATATTGTTGCTCGTCTTTTTTTAATTAGACTTGTAATATTTTTTCACAAAATAATTTTTTTAGTCTGTTTATAGTTTTTTAATTTGTACTTTTAACTCCTTACTTTTAGTACATAGATTGGTTTCATGCCTTATATATATATATATATATATATATATATATATATATATATATATATATACATATATTGGTATCGAAATGCCCGGTAGTGAAAAATCCTAGTCACAAAATGTCCGGTAGCGAAATGCCAGGTATCATAATGTCCGGTATCAAAGTGTCCAGTATCAAACTGTCCTAGAACCAGGGCAGTGGGCGAGATGCAGGGATGACCTGTCATCCAGGAGGAGCCAAGATAAGAGGGAGGGAGGGGGTGAATAGGAGTAGAGTATGTGGGGATGGAATGGCTGGGAGTGAATTTTATGTTTTTTTTTTTTTTTTTTTTGGCTACCTCACTTGTAAGGGGGATAAAGCCGTTGGTATATGTATATATGCATGTGTGTGTAACTGTGTATATATATATATATATATATATATATATATATATATAAAATCAAGTAGCCTGTGATTCGAACCATGAACCGTGTATTCTCGAGGCCCCCACTAAGTGCATGACCCCGTCGATCAATAAAAGTGCGGCGGCGGTGGCTCCGAACGTCCTCCCCCACCTCCTCCTTCCCAACCCATATTTTTCATAAGTAGACAGACACGGCGTGGCTCTCATCCTGCCCTCCTCCAAACGTGGAGATTCCTCTTCCTATCTTACTACTCCTCTTCGCTCTCTTCCTTCCAACTCCCCTCACTACACCTTACCGCGCATCCTCTCTCCCCTTTCTTCCCATCCCCATCAGAGCCCCCGGAGCCTGGCGGGCGCAGCGAAACTTTGAGGCGAGACGGCCGCCTCTACTACTACAGATGACCTCAAAGGGTTCCTCGGAGGTCGCCCAAATGTCTGTGTCTGCCTACAGTAAGAGGCCGCCCGTAGACCAACGGCAGACACTGTTCGAAATGGGATAGAGAAATTTGCAATAGTGGCATGGCAGAGGTGCTATTCGTGGAAAAAATGGGACTCGATGTACTGTAACAAGGTAAACAGACAGACAGACATTCGGGGCAGCAGCTCCGACGGAACAACGACAAAACTATCCATCCACCCGTCCTTCCCCCTTCAGACTCCCGAAGTCTGCTGCTGTTGCTGCTGCTGCTGCTAACCCTTTCTCGAAACTGATGACGTCACGAGTTGTCGGATAAAGAACCTTCCCACCACCACACCCAACCTCGACCGAGCTTCCAGCTGCCAATGAGCGAAACAATGGTGAAAATAATGATAAAGCGAAACACGACACGACACCCTACCCCACCCCAAGTCGTCCGCAATCACAAGCTGTCAATGCAGTCCAAGCGCGCCAGGCAGGACAAATGAACGCGTGAAAGAGCGAATGAATGAATGAATGAATAACTAAATTATTAACTTAACCGGAAGAGGAGGAGGAGGAGGAGGGGGAGGGGAGGACGAAGAAGAGGGGCAGGAGGAGGAACAATAGGGGGAGGAAGGGTAGGAGGAGGAGGAGGCAGAGGAGATATACTGTACAGTCGCTAGAAGGACGATGAGCAATCGTCAAGCATTCTCACTCGCTTGCTCGCTCACCCAAATACAAATGTTTCCTTACCTCTTCTTTCACGGCATCGACAGGTCGACCGACCAATGATCCCCGTCTCCACAGCTCCCTCCACCCCCTACTCTCTGCCCTCGTCCCGCTCCCGCATATACCTGGGAGAAGAGTGAAAAGCAGAATCAATAATTACATCACAATACATCAGCCTGCAAACGGCAACGATTCAGTGCGAACAGCTGAATTAAGACTTCATTAGCAGTTGCAGCAAAGGAGGGCATGTCGGAGGAGGGCGATGGGGGAGGAAGGGGGCGGGAGCAGTGAGGAGGGAGGGGGGTGAGGGAGGGAGAAAAAGCGACTTCATCCGCCTCCTTTTCCTCCTTCCAACTAACTTGGGCCCCTATCATTGTCTGTCGTTTGCACTTCCTGAGAGGAGGAAGAGGAAGAGGAAGAGGTGGAGGAGGAGGAAAGGGGAAGAGAGGGGGAGGCGCCTCCAGGCCCCAAGATGGTGGTCACGAGGAACAATGGAGGGTAAAATGAATAGGAGATAGATAGGCAGATAGAAGGATAGGTAGAGGGAGAGGGTAAGAAGAGAGGAAGAGGGGAGGGGAGTAAGGGGGGGAAAGGGAGGGTGGAAAGGAGGGTGAGAGGTTGGGGGTGGAAGGGACGTGAGAGGGAGGAAGGGTGGAAGGGAGGGTGAGAGGGAGGGCGGGAAAGAAGGAGAGAAAGTGAGGGAGACAGAGTGCGCGCGCGTCCCCCGCAAGGGCAATGATAGCCACTACTGGCTCCCTGTCGTCAGTCCTTCTACCGGAGAAACGAGGTGTGACGAGGCGGCGCCGACGTAGTGGAAATAGTATCTGATGCAAAGGACCTATCCTCCTCCTATCCGGATGATGTTATTTGGGGTTCCGGAATCAATAACTATTCCCTGCTGCTGCTGCTGCTGCGGCCACCGTAGGCCCGGTCATCCAGGTACGCGCGCCCTTCCGGAAGCCCGAGGCGACGGAAGGGCGCGCGAAAAATGAAAAGATTGTTATGAAGCATGAATGCACACGATCCCATTTCTTGGACTTAGCCCACTGGTTGGCACGAATGTTTGGAGACAGACAAGCAGAGAGAGGGGGGTTGGTTACTGTCGGCGCCCAACCTTGAGAGTTGCCTATAAAACAATACTGATCCCTCACCTGATCTGCTGGTTCGATACCGGACACCACCACCCTCTCTCCCTCTCCACACAGAGGACAGTTTCCCACAACAGCAGCAGCAGTAGCAGCAGCACTATAATGTCGACGGTCCAGCAGAAAATCTGTCACTTTGTGTAGATGTCAGGCCACAAGCGCGAAAATGTGCTCCATGATCTCCGCGACATCAAATCAGGACGGGGAATTTCCTATCGCGACGACGCGCTAAGTCGAGTTTATGCGCTTCTCACTCAGTGTTCTAAAGCGGCGAGAGTGCCGAGCGTTGGAGAAAAGATGGCCAAAACTAGTGGAGACCGCACCACCAACGTTGCATAAGGAGCTGCAGTGATCAAGTGCTCCAAAAGTGTCAAAAAAGCAAAACAATCATGCAGTATTGCGGCAGTGTCCGGGAGTGCGAAAATCGCGGGTCACAAGGGATCCCAGTGTTGTGTGAAAGGTCGTAAAAATCGGTCGGTCCTAACCCCTCACCCTCAGAGTTACTGTGTAGTTCAAAGGGTCAGTGTGGTTAAAAGTAGACACCACCCGTTCCTTTACGAGGACAGAGGCCGTATCTAGGCCCCATTTACTTACTTCTTACTTACTTCAGCTCCCAGTAGTAGGCGTTATGCCTGTCAGTGGTCCCAGCATGTTCCTACATCTGGCTCTATCATGGAAGGCCCCTTCCTCCCTCAGAGTTTCGATGTTGGGCAAATCATGTCTGCTGAGGGCTTCTTCAACATTTTCTTTCCATCTCTTTCTCGGTCTTCCTCTTGGCCTTCTTCCATCCGGCTTCCACTCCCAGCATCCCCTTGCAATTCTTTCTTCATCCATTCTTTCTAAATGTCCTAACCATCTTAACTGGGCAGCATCTATTTTGCTTAGCATGGAACAGACGCCAATGCTTTTCCTTATGTCTTCATTTTTTAATTTATCTCTCCTCGTCTTTCCAACTATGGCTCTTAATGGTCTCATTTCCGCTGCCTGAATCCTGCTTATGTCTACTTTTGTCATTACCCAACTTTCTGAGCCGTATGTTAGGGTAGGAGACATGTTTTTCTTTTATTATTGGCCAGAGAGCTCTAACATTTGCACTGAATTTATCTATTCTTTCTGAAATATCTCTCTTATTTCCACCCTCCTTAGTGACTACACTTCCAAGATATTTGAAGATGTTTGTATTTTTTACCATCTTATTTCCTATGGTGATGCTAAACTCGTGTTCCTCTCTTCTGCTAACGGTCAGTATCTCTGTCTTTTCTACATTCATTTTCATGCCTTTCCTTATAAAGCACTCATTCCACCTTTTTATGTCTTCTTCGATCTCTTCCCTATATGTGCTCCATTCAGCTATATCATCTGCATAAGCCATTATTCTGTTCTTATAATTTTCTTCTTTACCTTCTTTAAAATCCTCTATTACAGTTTCCATATATGCTATAAAAAGCAGAGGGGATAACACACTTCCTTGTTTAACCCCTGTTTCTACAGGGAACCACTTTTCTGCCCCCTTTGATGTTCTAACACTGCATACACCATATGATGGTGTAATAAAACAGAGATCCGACTAATCGGTAAAAAGTTAAAAATGTCAAAGCGAAAAGCGACATGCAAGTAGTGCCAAACTGGCCCGCAGTGCAGTGAACCATCGGGAGGAAAGCCGTCCTCATAGAGTCAATCACACAAAAACCACACAAAACAACAACAAACCTTCATTCAATCTCCTTTCCCCTTCTCCACCACCCCCCAAGTGGCCCTCTCATAAATCCCGAGTATGTCTCAATCACTTTATACATCCCTTCTGACATAAACACACACACACAGAATGAAGTAAGTAAACAAGTCACATGGCCCGGACGGAGTTCCAAACTGGATACTAAAGGAACTTATAGATGAACTAACAGGAAAAATATACAAAATAGTTGAATGCTCAAAGACGGAAAATTACCAGGATACTGGAAAAAAGTCAATATAGTGCCAATACATAAGGGGAGAAATAAGGAAGACCCAACCAATTATTGACCGGTGTCCCTAACGAGTACAACAGTTAAAATTTGTGAATCATCATAGATGGACAAAATATCTGGAGGAGAACAATACAGTGGTACCTCTATTTACAGGTGCCCTTATGTACGCGAAATTCTATTTACACGGTCAAATTCTGGGGAAAATCTTGTTGCTATTTACGCGGGCACATTGGTGTCCATTATTGTGCGGAAAATCAAATCCCGCGCCTCCATCTTGCTGACGCCCCCATTCACGCGCTGTGTCTCCTCCCGCCATCTTTGATGAGGGTGCCGCTCCAGCTGAAGGAGCACTTCCTTCAGAGGGGGGTCAGTAAGCCCCCACCACTCCACCACCTCCTCATTCCCACCCCCCCCTAAGCCAGCTGCAAGCCTTACCATCGGTAGGTACAAAAGACTGCTTTTTTCATTATATTTTTTTCCTTGTAAGTGGTCTTTAACATTGATTTTTTGGCATTAATGTTGCAGGAACATCATCATCATACCTATTTATGTTCGTTTGGTGACAGGCTTCATCATATCAGAGGGAGACAAGTAGACTTTTTCGAGGTCGGGAACGGATTAATTGAATTTACATTTATTTCAATGAGAAATAGCGTTTCCATTTACGCGAATTTCTATTTAAGTGGAGGCGTACAGAACGGATTAATCGCGTAGAGGTACCACTGTATACTGAACCCGAGGCAATTTGGATTCAACATGGAAGATCATGTACCACTAATTTGATTTATTTCTATTCAAGATTGATAGGTATATTGCAAGAAAGGGATGGCTGGGCAGACTGTGCCTTCCTGGACTTACAAAAGGCATTTGATAAGGTACCACACAGAAAATTGCTAAACTGGAAACAATAGAAGGCATACATGGAAAACTATTGAATTGGATGGAGGATTTCCTACATGGAAGAAAAATGAGAGTAGTGCTTAGAGACAAATATTTAAAATGGGAAGAAATGAGTAGTGGCGTCCCACAGGGGTCTGTACTAACTCTGATAATGTTTGTTATATATGTGAATGACATGGACGAAAGTTGCATGAACTTCTTTGCGGATGACGCAAAGTTATTAAAGAGAATAAACTCCGAAATAGACTATGACTCATTACAGATTGATCTGAACAAAGTCACAGAGTGGAGCAAGAGATGGGAATTCAACATCAAGAAATGATGTATAATAGAATTTGGGAAAAGCAAGATTTGGATATCAGGACAGTATAAAATTGACGGAAAAGAAGTACATACATATACCAGAGGCTTTTTCCCCCTTACAAGGGAGGTAGCCAAAAAACAAAGGCATAAAAACCATTCCCACACATTCCATCCCTAATACACTCCACTACCCTCCACCCTCTTATCTTAGCACCTCCTGGATAACGGGTCATCCCTGCACCTTGTCCACTGCCCTGGGTCAGAAGCAGTGTCGCAAGACACAGCACATCCACAGCAAGGCCGCTTCATTAAATCGGCGACCCCCCCTCTCCGTCCCCCCATGCAGAAAAGAAGACAGGGAGAAATCCCTTCGGGCTGCGTCACATTTTTCTCACACATACTACCTCCCCAACCCATTCCACCTAATGCATCACATCATCCATGTACAGCCATTCTCCATTCACCCCTGTCTTCTGTCCTCTCCCGTCCTTCCTCTACAGACATTCCCCTCTTCCCCAAAGCCCCTTTTACCCCATCCATCCATCTCATCCTAGGGCAACCCCTAATGTTCACTCCCTCCGCATCTGCCTTCCACACCTCTTTTACTAGTCTTTCTTCACTCATTCTTTCCATGTGCCCAAACCATCCTAATACTCTTTCATCCAACCTATCTCCCAACTCCCTTACCACCCCCGTTCTCCTCATCTCCCCATTTCTCACTCTATCTAGCCAAGTAACCCCTATCATACTTCTCAGACACATTATCTCAAACACATTCAAACTCCTTCTCTCTTCCTCTTTTATGTCCCATGTTTCTTCATCATACAGTGCTGTCGGCACAATCACTCCCTCATACAACCTTCTCTTAGCATCCATTCCCAAATGTCTATTTCTCAATACACTTTTTAATCCACCAAGGCATTTACTCGCTTCTATCAATCTACATTCTATCTTCACCTCCACTCCTCCCTTTCCCGCCACATTCGCACCCAAGTATTTAAAACTATCCACTTCCTCCAGTCGCTCTCCCTTAATGCTCATTTCCAGTCTGCTGCCACTTCCACCCCTTGTACATCTCATTACCTTACTTTTACCCACATTTATCTTCAGCTTCCTTCTTTCACACACTCTCCCAAGCTGTCACTAACTTCCTTAATCCCTCCTCTGATCCTGCTACAAGCGCAGTGTCGTCTGCAAACAACAGCTGGCTCACCTCCCACTTTTCTCCATTTTCTTTAACCATCTCCAATCTCTGACCCACCACCCTTGCATTTACCTCTCGCACCCCCTGACGAAGTCCTACCTTTACCTCGAACCATTCACTCTCTCCATTTCTAATCCTGAAACACGCTCTATTACTCTCGTAAAAGCTTTTGACAACTAAAAGCTTTCCTCCTATCCCGTATATCTGCAATACCTCCCACAGTGCCTTCCTGTCTACCTTGATATAAGCCTTTTCCAGATCCATAAAAACCCTAAAAACATCCTTACCTTTTCCTATAGCCTTCTCACATATCTGTCTTACCACAAAAATCTGATCTACGCAACCTCTACCTGTCCTAAATCCACACTGTTCCTCACCAATTACTCCCTCTGTTCCTCTCCTAATCCTCTCAATCAAGATCCTCCCATAAGCCTTCCCAACTACACTTAACAAGCTAATCCCTCTGTTTGAAACTACTACACTCACAATTGTCCCCTTTTCCCTTGTAAAGTGGAACTATACAGGCACTCCTCCAGTCCTCTGGCACTCTACCCTCTCCCAAACAAACATTAAATAACCTCACCAGCCAGTCCACCATCACTGTACTTCCTTTTTTCAGAAATTCTGCATGGCATCCAACCAGACCAGGTGCCTTACCTGCTTTCATCATCTTAACAACTGCCTTAACTTCATCCTTCCATTTTCCTCACCCACCACGGTCATTTTCTTAGTACTTCCCACTGCAAAGAGTAATCATCACCAAAGACATGTCGCCAGATAAACATATAAATAAAATAGTCACAGAAACATACAATTTGCTGAGATCAATAAAGGTGGCCTCTAAATACCTGGATAAGGAAATTATTAAAAAATATTACAACACTGATAAGGACAAAACTGGAATATGCAGCGCTGATATGGTCACCCAGTACACACACACACACACACACACACACACACACACACACAAAATACAAAGAGCAATGACAAAGATGGCCCCAACACTTTCAAACCTCACATATGAACAAAGACTGGCCGAACTGGAATTGCCGACCCTGGAACAAAGAAGAGAACAAGGGGACCTACTAACCATCTACAGAATTATGAAAGGAAAAGAACGCCTTGATAGAGAGGACTTATTAAAGTGGGACAGAGGAAAAACAAGAGAACATGCAATGAGACTCAAAAAGGACAACTACAGAGGAGACCTGAAAAAGAGCAGCTCGCCACATAGAGTGATAGATATATGGAACAAATTGGACGAAAAAATAGTATGTGCAAACACAATACAAGAAACAAAAATGGGTCACCACGAGCATGGCTCCCCTTCCCGTAAAATACAACTAGGTAAACACAATAGACTTAGATAAATGGAAGAAACATGAACTTGGTGATAATTTTAGCAATTAACCAGTTATGCAATTATCTGGTACCCAATTTTCCTGGTAATCAACTCTTCATGTACACAATTCTCCTGGTGCGCAATTGTCCGGGACGCAATTGTCCTATATCCATAAGTGCATGCCCCTTCGTGTGCCTGTATTCCCGGTGTCACAGCCCACATTGTAGGCTAGGATATTTTGCCCCCGGGGGAATTACAGACGGGTCCATTTCTTCCCCCTTCAGTCTAGAATGTCCCCCCTAAGAAAATCAAGGATATAAGATACACACAATAGTTTGTATTGATTTATTTTAACACATAAGGTGCCATGGTCATTATTGTAACACATAAGGTGCCATGGTAATTATTTTAACACATAAGGTGCCATGTCTCAGCAGTACATCTACGTCTTCTGTCAGCATTACATACTCGAATGGTTGTCAGCAGTACATATATGTCTTGTCTCAATAGTACATATTCTAATGGTTCTTCCCATTTTGTCGTCGTTCTTCTGGACACGCGGTGGCCTACACGTGTCTAGGAGTTCCTACTCCCAGCGACGGCTGCTGCCGCCAACAGGGGCCTAAGTGACGTCGACCACGGCGAACACCACTCTCTTCTTCTTCTTCTTCTTCTTCTTCTTTGATTGCGGGGCTGGTCTGATCTCAACCTTGTCGGTGGTCCGGAACTGTTCATACATGAACGCAGGAGACGGTGTCCACGGTATGCCACTGCAGTGACGATACCCGGAGGAAGCTGATGTATCACACACAGTGATGCCCAAGTCACCTCAGGTCCTGAGGTGAACAGCGGTCGGGGGCCATTACTCAGAGTAGATGCCTTTCCTAACATCTGTGCCAGGGCGAGGGTTCGAACAGACACCATGGTAGTAACCTCCCCAGTAAACAGCTCTCACGGGCCCGCGAGGCTCGATCTGCCAACCCCGTGATTAGTCATCAGCAGCGAGGGAACACCAAGGAGAAAGAGAAAGAGGAAGCGCCGATTTTGCAGCAAGAATGAATGAATGTGGCGAGGTCACCTGTTTGGAAAGGGCAACAGTTGCCAACATGTTGGTAGAGGAAACTCTTTGTATTCTCGAATGCATACGCGTTCCTCAGACTTCTGTCGAGCACTGTACATTCTTCCTCACATAAAACTCCGACGGGCGAAATGACGCACAGTAATACGTACTACTATCACTCCTAACAAATGCTTCGATCTCACGATGGCGGGTTTCAATCGAGGTACCTACTGAGGCCCAAGGCAGCCTACTGCCCTATTCACGGATGCACCGTGGGCCGCCGAGTCCCGCCGGCCGGTCAAGATGCCACTCCTTCCTACTTGACGCAATTTTTCGTAGGTCGCCCCTCCACTCTCCAAGCCCACAGGACCCCATAGAACCCCAGGACTGCCCACACCGACATGAGCAGCCCCTGGGGGACGGCGGCGGTAAGGAGAGGGGGAGAGGGAGGGCTACCAAACAAAAGTGTATCGCAAGGTGTAATATGGCAACACCAGAGTGGAAGTACAACTGTACACCTGCGGGGCGGAACCGGAAGACGTGACTCCTACCTCATCCGGGTGCGCGTAAGGCACACGTAAAACAAGGTTCGCTTCTCAAATTATTCCCAGCGTGTATGCACTTGCCCAAGCACAACTGTGCATGCGAGCAAGCCCTCCCGACCAACAAACAATGGAAGCCCCAGTACCCACACCCAAATCAACAGACACACAAACACACACGCGCGCGCAAACACACACACACACGCGCGTGCGCGCGCACAAATGCATTGAGAATACGCTATTAATTCATGTTTACATAGATCCGCACAAACGAATCAGTACGCTCGCGCGAAGTAAAAACAATACAAATACAGTTTAGATAGCAGGAGAGAAAATTTATACACAATGGACACAAACACGTACAAGCATATTCAACAAGCAGATGCATTGAAATACACGAATTACTCACAAAAATGTTAAAATTTACGAGCCACTTCCAAGTACCACTACACGTGAACGCAGAGCATGAGCAAATTTACAAGGAACGACCTACATCCATATAATTTTGATTTCAAAATCAAAATGACCACAGAATATGCACAAAGGAAGAAAAAACAAACATATTATCACCACTTTACCCATTTCGTCTACTTTTGTCTACTCATGCTGACTTCACATTTTGTCTACTCTAGATACTCGAATTGACAAGACAGTCGGCTGTTGGTACGGTCTTCAGTGGCAGTGAAGTGGTTCCACATCCTCGCTGGGAAGTCCCCCATCCAGGTGGAGAAGTACCTGATAAAGTCTCTAGATTAGGAACAGACCTTCGCCGATTCGAAGCTTTCTACTGTTAGCCAAGAACCCCATAGATGACAGGTAATGAACGCTACCTCACTTCCTCTGTTAATCAATCCAAACGGTCTCTCTTTGACTCTCTTGCGTACCAGTTCAAATGGTCATTTGGTCCACGTGGGAAGTTACAGAGGCGGGTGAATTTGTGGGGTGGGGGTTCCCCAGGAAGAGCCACAAACAACAAATGCTTCCTGTGAACCAGACTTCATTTCATGGATGACGCACCATCTATTCTCTACATACTGATCCAAAGATGTTTACCCCTGTATCACGTTTTCACGTTCCCCAATATATATATATATATATATATATATATATATATATATATATATATATATATATATTCCCGTTCACACACTCCACGGTCGTCTTTGGAGTGTCCAGACTTGCGTTCTGTGTTTTATCAACACTTAAGACCAGTCGTTGAAATTTTAACGTTATTTATGGTGAACCGGCGGGGCGTCGGGTTGAGAAACTCGTCTAGCGATCTTCCCAAGGGTCGGGTTTCACCCCACCCTGAAAAGAGTAGTTTGTTGTTCTCCTCGACTGGGGGCTATGACATTATAACAGATGTGTAAAGTTTAGATTTTCTAGTTTAAATTGTTTGTAATTATCTAAAGTACTGTGTGGATCTAAGGAGACTTGCTTTTATATACACCTCCCGTCTGTGTGTTCAGATCAACGTACGGTTTCCCTGTCCAGAAATTAAAGGATTTTTTTGTTCCTCCGGCAATCCAACGTGACTGCCGGATCACGGTGTATATGTATTTTTATTCTATATGTCTTTGACATTTTAGGATGTGAGACCCAGAAGTATTGCAATGTGCTCCGAAAAGGTTTAAGATTAGTAAGACTTATGTATGTTTTGTGTTTTTTTAAAAGCCATCAGGTGTCAATCCATGCCCTAGCTGTTTTTGGCAACCTAGTGGTGATATAAGACTATGTATGGGCAGTTTAGACGCAGGTCTTGGCTTCCCCCCCCCCCTTCTTTTCCCTGAGGAGGAAGCTGCCGCTTACCGTAAGTTAAGGTAATATCTGTATTTGTGTCCTCATCACCTTTTTGTACTTCACTGTTTGCATTTGGTGACCGGACTTTTTATCTTAATTCCAGTTTAAGTGTGTCCGTGACACCTTTTTGTACTTCGATGTTTGCGCTTGGTGACCAGACTTTTGTTCCTTTGGTTTAGTTCATTTGCATTGCGAGTTTTAATCCGCTTTAATCCCATTAATGTAAATTAAAAAAATTTGTTGAAAATTATTACTATCCTCTTCCTTAGTTTCCGTTATAAATTTATGTAAAGGCCATAAATTGTTAAAAATAATAGTTAATTAAATATAATAATTTTTCATTTCCGTCATTAATTCATTCGTTCCTGGATTATCATCCCTTGATACTAAACAAGATCGTACAAGTTCATACTAAATATGACAGTGACTATTATATGAAGTTTATGACAGATCGTGACACCCTATTTGGAGCTTCCTTGCGGATCACTAGATGAAGGAGGACCTTGGCGGCGGCAAGGCACATTCCAACCATCTAGATCAACGTCTCCTCCGAGGACGAATACCAATCCTCCCCCACCCATACACACACACACACACACACACACACACACACACACAATCAAAGTTGCATTTACATACCTGGATGAAGAAATGGTGAAGAAAATCCTAATCACCCTGATAAGACCAAGATTGGAATATGCAGCAACGATATGGTCACCAAGTACAAAAAAATGTATAAAAAAAAACTTGAAAGAATACAAAGAGCAATTACAAAACTGGCACCAACGCTCTCAAAACTATCATATGAAGAGAGACTAGAAAAACTTGAACTACAGACACTAGAGCAAAGAAGAGAGAGAGGAGATTTGATAGCTATTTACAGAAAGCTTTAAGAAAACTCTAACATGTATGAGGATGATGGAGGAAAAAAAAATCTAAGGTATACCAAAATGATCCTTCAACAACACATCCGCTTTGACCGACTGCGAAACGACGCTCTTATCACAATAAAACTAAGAGTAAGGAACAAGAGAATTAAACGTCAACCCAAATCAAGTTATAAGGACCACTACCTCCCCCCTCCCCCGGCAATTGCATCTGCAGCAGCACACAAGACACGTTGGCACGTTATACAAAAATGCCAACACTTGGAGTTTGGGAAGTGTATGCATGAGGTCTCCATCATTAATGTCGACGCTTCGCGCATCCACTCCCGCATCATCAAAAGTGTTATGAAATGAGTAGCTGTATATGTTGTTGTTTATGTAGTTATGGTCACCGTGGAAAGACACTCCGTGTGGTGATTTAGTGTCCGTCTGCAAATAATGCTAATATGCACAAGAGGAAAAAACGCACATTAAAATTATTCATAGACAGACACTATATCATCACACGGAGTATCCTTCCTCAGTGAACATCATCGCTTAAAAAACATATAAAGCTTCTCATCTCATAACTCTTGATAATTCGCAAATGGATGCGTGGAACGTCGATATCAAGGTCTCCCCCATATACTTCCCAATCTCCAGGCACATCAAAGTATTTGGAGAAAGCCGAGAAGAGCTTGATCAACAAGAAACTTTTCGGTCTATTCAACAATATATATATATATATATATATATATATATATATATATATATATATATATATATATATATATATATATATATATGCAGAAACCTTACTTCACCGTGGGATACCTATGCGAAAAAGCCACTGGAGAAATTCAAAGCATAGACGGTAAGATATTTCGTATATCTTCAGTTTGTCTGAAGATGTAATATACGAAAGATCTTACCGTCTACGTTTTTAATTTCTCCTGTGTTTTCACACACACACACACACACACACACACACCCGGTGGCGGATTGGTAAAGCACTGGCCTCACAAGCCGGAGAACCGGGGTTCGATTCCCCGGCCGGGCGGAGACAAGTTGGGTTTGTCTCCTTTCACGTGTAGCCCCTGTTCACCTAGCAGCGAGTAGGTACGGGACGTTAGTCAAGGAGTTGAGACCTTGCATTCCCGGTGTGTGGAGTGTGAGTGGTCTCAGACCTACCCAGAGATCTGCTAATAATGAGCTCTGAGCTCACTGCCGTAGGGTGGTGTCTGGCTGTCTCGAAAAGAGGCTGCAGCAGATCCGAGGTGAATACACACACACACAGGGCCGAAATTATTTCGGTATCGCTGTGCTTCGGGTCGTTACTCTGACTCTCGTGGGCGGGGAGTTGTGTGTGTGTGTGTGTGTGTGTGTGTGTGTGTGTGTGTGTGTGTGTGTGTGTGTGTGTGTGAAAGGTCATAGCATTACCCATAGATCGGTCATACGAGCTCTGAGCTCTCTTCCGGGAGGGAAATAGCTGTCGATCACGAGTCCAACACGTGATCCAAAGACCAAGGTGAATACACACACACACATATGAAGGGGCCTCCTCGCACTGGAGGACTGAAACCACATCATGATCATAACCTTTACAGTAAAGTGACAACTTAATGGATTTTGCCCGCCTCATCATGGCGGGGGCCAATTCCTTGGGTCATGAGGCACGAGGAAGACGACGACGACTGCGGCGGCGGCGACGACCGGTGTACCAGTCTATAAGTCCCCCCGCTCATTTCTCCCCCCGGGGGCAAAGTATCCTAGGATATTTCTTCCCCCGGACAATGTATCCTAGGATATTTCCTCCCCCGGGCAAAGTATCCTAGGATAGGTTTTCCGAGGGGGAGAAAATATCCTAGGATAATTATCCCCCCTCCAGCCTAAACTGCCCCCCTACTCCATCTCTATAAACTTCACAAGCAGCAGTTGGTTAGGTTAGGTTAGGTTACGTTACATTACATTACGTTATGTACTGCTGCGACAAGACATATATGTAATGCTGAGAAGCATTAGAGTATGTACTGCTGAGACAAGACATGGATGTACTGCTGAGAACCATTGCAGTGTGTACTGCTGAGACAAGAAATAGATGTACTACTGAGAACCATTAGAATATGTACTACTGAGACAAGACATAGACGTACTGCTGACAACCATTCGAGTATGTAATGCTGACAGAAGACGTAGATGTACTGCTGAGACATGGCACCTTATGTGTTAAAATAATTACCATGGCACCTTATGTGTTACAATAATGACCATGGCACCTTATGTGTTAAAATAAATCAATACAAACTATTGTGTGTATCTTATATCCTTGATTTTCTTAGGGGGGACATTCTAGACTGAAGGGGGAAGAAATGGACCCGTCTGTAATTCCCCCGGGGGCAAAATATCCTAGCCTAATTCTTCCGGGGGGGAACTCTGGGCAGGGGGACAATGTGGGCTGTGACACCGGGAATACAGGCACACGAAGGGGCATGCACTTATGGATATAGGACAATTGCGTCCCGGACAATTGCGCACCAGGAGAATTGTGTACATGAAGAGTTGATTACCAGGAAAATTGGGTACCAGATAATTGCATAACTGGTTAATTGCTAAAATTATCACCAAGTTCATGTGTCTTCCATTTATCTAAGTCTATTTTCAAGAAAATATGACCTAGAATTGAGGCAACAGTATAGGGAAAATTATGAATTCAATCTAAAAATTCGACGTTTTTCTGCATTAGTATTTCTCCCTGTAAATGACACTGTCAAAGGATTCATTGATTTCTCTGATGATTATGATTTCCCACCAGAATTTATTGCTCACTTTGAAATAACATACATTGGCTAAACAAGAGGACGAAGAGCAGTAGGGATGCCACCAACTTTTCCTACTTAGTCTTGGAATGTTTCAGAAAGAGTGACAAATTAGTTGCCCAAGTCTAACAACAGTTTAGGATTGTATAATGCTTGGCAAAATTCTTTAACCTGTCACCACCCTTCTATTAGCAAATTATATTAAACACTGAAAAAGGAGGAAGCCATTGCAATAAAGTATAAAAAAAAGTGACCTGAATAGAGGGATTCATGTAGTACGACAAAAAGCTCAAAATATAAGAGAATCATGAGTGTTAGAAACAACAATCCTGATAACATGAGTATGGTAGCGGCGGTTTCCTCCAGGTTACAGTATCCTCCACGAGGGAGTGTGTGGTGGGGAGGGGAGCTTTTCATTCAATACACTGACCAAAGAAAAGGAGAAACAATGTCCCACTAGGACGACAAAGTGAACTGAAGAAAAGCTTCCACCCTGCCCCTTCTCGTTCCGCGTTGGAGAACGAATTCGTTGTCGTCGTCGCCTCTTTTTTTTTCCGCCCAGAGTGAGCACGCCATTGAGGCCCTGAAGCTTCTCCGAGAAATGAGAATGACTAAAAAATCCTCTCGCTCACCATTATTATAATACGAATCCCTGAGTCATGTGAGACCTGAACAATGGACACACGTATGTCTACAAGAATTATATATATATATATATATACATAGACACAGACACATATATATATATATATATATAAACACACACAATATATATATATATAAACACACACACACACACACACTATATATATATATATATATATATATATATATATAATATTTATATATACACACACATATATATATACACATTTTATATATATACATAATATATATACATATACACATATATACATATATATACATATACACATATATACATATATATACATATACACATATATACATATATATATACATATATATATATATACATCATATATATACACACATATATATATACATACATATATATACATACATATATATACATACATATATATATATATATATATATATATCAGATAATTTTTATGACCGTCGCGCAGAGGATTCGAACCTGCTGCTCAGGCGCCGAGAGGCCCCATGACTGCTGCCTTACATCGCTCGACCACTGATGATAAAACCGTATGAACTCAGAACACTAATGGTTCTCGGGAGTGGGAAGGTCACTAGCTGCGGCCCTAATTACTTTTTCACTCTCGAGAACCAGTAGTGTTCTGAGTTCATACGATTTTAATCATCAGTGGTCTAACGGTGTAAGGCAGCAGCCATGGGTCCTCTTGGCGCCTGAGCAGCAGGTTCGAATCCTCTACGCGACGGTCATAAAAATTATCTGATTGATGTCGCTGTTCACTAGCAAATTTCTCATATATATATATACATATATATGTATATATATGTATTGCAGAAAAAAACACTGGTAAATAAGAAACGTAGTCCGAAAGTTTTCGTCTTAAACAGACGAAAACGTTCGAACTACGTTTTTTATTTACCAGTGTTATTTCTGCAAGTTATATTCACGTGTCATTTGTGAAATACTGCAACACACACACACATATATACATATAATATACACACACATATATACATATATATATATACACACACACATATATACATACATATACACACACACACATATACATAATATAATACATATATACATGTATATATATATATATATATATATATATATATATATATATGTAAGAGGCCGGTAGTGTACGAATGGAAATGAGCTAGGGCATTAGAATAATTCAGACTCGACGCCTGCTCGAGGGCGATGTTATGTCTATGTGAGGGCGACGTTTTGTCTATGTAAACACACCGACGGTGGTGACTGTTTTATATTCGATGTGTAATCAAACTCTGTAAGCGCAGGTTAGCTTCGTTTGACTAATGCTGAGGTAAACAATATCGCTAGTGGCATTGTAATGGCTTTCCGGATTGGTGCAAGGTGGAGAAGGAGGAAAAAACTATTGGTGCATGAATTCAAAGTCACGCCCATAAGGAGTGACATTTATTTGAAAAGTAACTGGAGATTGGTTTAGAAAAATTAGTGACGTCAGACGAAGGTAGCTTAGCGTAGGATACGGGATCTCGAGAGAAGATATAGAGAGGGTGTGGAGAGAGGATCGAGAGAGGATCAGGAGACGATGTAGAGACGAGAGAAAGAGATCCCGAGTGTAAGCAGAAGGTGAAATTACAGTGAAAGAAGAAAGAAAATTCACCACCCTTTTATTAACCCAAAGGACGAGAGAACTAGGCACGGGGCCTAGAAAATAGTGAGACTACAGGAAAAGAAGGCAAGGGGCCTTGAGACGAGTGATATTACAAGTCAAATTTAAGTGACAGTGGTGACAAGGGGAGGTGAAATATATATATATATATATATATATATGTATATATATATATATACATGTATATACATGTATATGTATATATATATATATATACATGTATATAATATATGTACATATATATATGTACATATATATATATAAATATACACATATATATATAAATATACACATGTATATATATATATATATATATAAATATACACATGTATATATATATATAAATATACACATGTATATATATATATAAAATATACACATGTATATATATATAAATATATACTGTATATATGCGTAAATAACCACTAGGAAAAAGTAAACTAACGAAGCAGAGCGCTTTCGTGTAATTACATCTTCAGTGCAGATACAAAGAAGGAATTATAAGATGAAGAAACAAGGTACAGAATATATGACATAGTGAAGAGGGCATTCGGAGAGGTAGTGGAAGAAGTACACGTGACGGACGTATGGGCCGTCCTGGTAGCCAACAAGTATGGGACGTTTGGGCCGTCCTGGTAACCAACAAGTATGGGACAACTGCTCATAATTTATATTACAATTCAAACAATTTTGAAATTTCATGAGAAATAAAACTATCTAATTTGTACAAACCTTGATGAAGATTAACATTTATCCCCTTACTAGATTTGATCAAACTGCATTCAATTAAATTTCTTTCTGTTATGTTGTTGTTGTATGTGATGACTTTAGCGTTATCCCAGTCAACTGGGTGGTTAAAATGGTTCATGTGGTTGAATATTCAACTGGTAGCGGTATATTCAACCACATGAACCATTTTAACCACCCAGTTGACTGGGATAACGCTAAAGTCATCACATACAACAACAACATAACAGAAAGAAATTTAATTGAATGCAGTTTGATCAAATCTAGTAAGGGGATAAATGTTAATCTTCATCAAGGTTTGTACAAATTAGATAGTTTTATTTCTCATGAAATTTCAAAATTGTTTGAATTGTAATATAAATTATGAGCAGTTGTCCCATACTTGTTGGTTACCAGGACGGCCCAAACGTCCCATACTTGTTGGCTACCAGGACGGCCCATACGTCCGTCACGTGTACTTCTTCCACTACCTCTCCGAATGCCCTCTTCACTATGTCATATATTCTGTACCTTGTTTCTTCATCTTATAATTCCTTCTTTGTATCTGCACTGAAGATGTAATTACACGAAAGCGCTCTGCTTCGTTAGTTTACTTTTTCCTAGTGGTTATTTACGCATTTGTGAACACACGCTCCTAGTGTTTTTATTGCACATATATATATATATATATAAATATACACATGTATATATATATATATATATACACTTGTATATATTTATATATATTATATATATTATATATATATATATATATACATGTATATATTGAAATAGAAATGGGAATGTGGTTAAGATGAATTATATATATATATATATATATATATATATATATATATATATAAATATATATTTACATATATATATATATATATATATATATATATATATAATTCATCTTAACCACATTCCCATTTCTATTTCAATTCCTTGCAAAAACGATCGAGACTAACAAGGAGCTCAATGGAAACATGTTCGGAAACTTATACTCTGTCATGCTAGGATTCGTACCTAGCCGATGCGTAACAATTGGACAGCGACTTAACCAGTTGCGCTATCAAGAGGGATATTAAGTTGAACACAATTTTTTATATTTTTATATGCTCGAGTTACATACCTATACACGAATGTTATAGTCAACCAACCCCTGCCGTGATAGCACCATAATATATATGCTTCCATCGTATGGACCCAGGCCGCATTCTCAAGGACCTATTGTACAGTGAGCTAGCAGTGGGCTCACGGCAGACTGGACGCCTACACCAGTACTACAAAGGTGTCTGCAAAAGAGATTTAATTGTCAGGCATCAACATCGACTCCTGTGAGGGGGGGGGGGGTCGCTGTGGACAAGATGTAGGGATGACCCGTCATCCAGGAGGTGCCAAGATAAGAGGGAGGGAAGAGGGTAGAAGGGAGTATGTAGGGGATGGAATGGGTGGGAGAGGTTTCTATGACTTTGTTTTTTGGCTACCTTGTAAGGGGGAAGCCTTTGGTATATGTATATACACACACACACACATTTTATATATATATATATATATATATATGCATATATATACATATACCAAAGGCTTTTTCCCCATTACACGGGGGGTAGCCTAAAAGAAAAAACATGGAAACCACTCCCACCCACTCCATCCCCTACATAACCCCCTCCCCTCCACCCTCCCTCTCATCTTGGCTCCTCCTGAATGACGGGTCATCCATACATCCTGTCCACTGCCCAGGGTCAGAAGCAGTGTCGCAAGACACAGCACATCCACAGCAAGGCTGCTTCACTAATTCGGCGACCCCCCCCCCCCCCGCTCCGTCCCCTCATGCAGAAAAGGAGAAGACGGGGAGAAATTCCTTCGGGCTGCGTCAATTTATTTCTCATACATACTTCCTCACCCCCCATCCCCCACCCACGCCCCATCATGCATCACAGCATCATTCATACACAACCATTCTCCATTCACCCTTATCTTCTGTCCTCTCCCATCCTTCCTCAACAGACATTCCTCTTTCGTAATGCCCCCTTTTACCCCATCCATCCATCTCATCCTAGAGCGCCCCCTCATATTCACTCCTTCCACCTCTGCCTTCCACACCTCTTTTACTAATCTTTACTCATTCTTTCCACGTGTCCAAACCATCCCAATACTCTTTCATCAA
The DNA here is from genome assembly GCF_046742065.1 of Oratosquilla oratoria. NCBI lineage: Eukaryota > Metazoa > Arthropoda > Malacostraca > Stomatopoda > Squillidae > Oratosquilla > Oratosquilla oratoria. The sequence continues at coordinate 60,049,794 of NC_134793.1, read as the reverse complement.
CCCTATCTCCCAACTCCCTTTCCACCACTGTTCTCCTCCTCACCTCCTCATTTCTCACTCTATCTAGCCTAGTAACCCCTATCATACTTCTCAGACATTTCATCTCAAATACATCCAAACTCCTCTCTTCCTCTCTTATGTTCCAAGTTTCTGCCCCGTACAGTGCTGTTGGCACAATCACTCCTTCATACAATCTCCTTTTAGCATCCATTCCCAAATGTCTGTTTCTCATTACATTTTTAATCCCCCAAGGCATTTACTTGCTTCTCTCAATATACATTCTACCTCCACCTCCACACCTCCCTTTTCTGCCACATTCGCACCCAAGTATCTAAAACTATCCAATTCCTCCAGTCTCCCTTAATACTCACGACCAGTCTGCTGCCACTTTCTTCCCTTGTACATCTCATCATGTATATTATATATATATATATATATATATATATATATCATATATAATATATATATATATTATATATATATATATGAGAGAGAAATTCGCTAGTAACAGCGACATCAATCCGATAATTTTTATGACAGTCGCACGCAGGATTCGAACCCACTGCTATCGGCCACCCGATATATATATATATATATATATATATATATATATATATATATAAAATTAAAGTGCTTATAAATGGTCACAATGTGCTTATAAATGGTCACACATCAAACCTCAACAGACCGTCCACTATCATTGTACCTCCCTTCTTTAAACAATCCGCATGACACCCATCTAACCCAGGTCTCTTACCCATTCTCATTTTTTTCCAAAAACCACTTGTAGCCCTTACTGTCTTATTTTCCCCTATTTTCCTCTCCCATCACCTTTATTTTCTTAGCGCTTCCCACTGCTACCATCAATAACTTTCTATCTTCCTCCACACTCAAGAGCTCCCTAAAATACTCTGCCCATCTTCCTCTTACTGCCTCTTCTGTTGACATTTTCTTCTCTGCTTGACTCATCCCCCTGTTCTTCTCTTAACTTACAAAACATATTTTACTTTCAAATTTTTTCTGTCATACTTCTCACCCACTTCACATCTGCTCTCCTTTTTGCCACCTTAATATTATGTTTTGCTTCTCTTCTATGTACCTCTGTTTCTCTCATACTACTTTGCAACCAATCCGTAAACCTTGCTTCTTCTCTTCTACTACCTTCTTTATTTCATCATCCCACCATTCACTACCCTTCCTTCAATTCCCTCCCATCCTCTTTGTTCCACATACCATCGTTGCACACTTTGTCACTCCCTCCTTGAAACAGCTCTATTTCTCTTCCACTCCTACCTCTACTCTATCCTTCACTACCTCCCTCCCACACTTCTCTCAGCTTCTCCTTATACTCCTGCTCTTTTTCCTTCTTTAAACAGTTTATTCTAGGCACCTCTCTACTTTCCGCCCCTTTTTCTCTTTCTCTATCTTCCACTCTCATCTATTCCACCAAAAAGGGTCTGATATTCCCCCACTCTCTTCCCTAAGAACGCTTCCTACTCTTCTTTTGGATACCACTACATAGTCCATTAATGCCTAATCAATCACCCTTCCATCCACCACCATCTCCCATGTGTACTTATGCTTGATTTTTTTCCGAAACAATTTGTTAGCTATTATCAATTCTCCTTCTAAACACATCTCCACCATCTCCATCTCCACTACGACTTTTACCTGGCATTCCAAACTTCCCAACTACTCCATCTATTGGTCCATCCCCTCTAGCACTGAAATCTCCCAATACCTCTACACTGACATTCCTCATAAAACTCTTTAAGCACTCATTTACATCTATCCAAAGAGTCTCCCTTTCCTCTACACTTCTCATTCCCAGGCCCATGTGCACTTACAAAGACCCACATCTCCCCAGTCCCACTTTCATCCTCATTAACCTTGAAGAAACTTCCTATCTCTTCATTTACTAGTGGACCCACCCCTTCCCTCTCCCGACCTTTCCTTACTCCCGACTATACTCCCTCACTCAAAAATCACTCCTCCATTTCAACTGAGATTTACTTAATGCCAACACATACATCTTCCTTCTCACATACTGCCCATCTCTTCCCTTTTACTCTCATCTGCACCACCACACCCACGCACATTAAAAAAAACAAATCATGGGGTTCTGGTTGGAAAACTTTCAGAGCGTCTTATGCCCTGACTTCTCGAAGGAATAGGGTTGCATAGAACAGGATACCTAGTTCCATCATTCCGTCCCGTTTTAGCCGCCTTTTACGACCCGAGTGGGAAAACTCGGTATGAGTATTCTTTATTCCTCCTACTACAGGGGTTAGAGCCGAAAATGGAAAGATAAGCTCAAAGTGGTGCAAGACAGTATTAAGAGGGGTACAGTCAATACCGATCCAAGACATAAGCGAACTAAATGGCTGCTTGGGGCGCCCACGCCACCAGGGCCCCCCCCCATGAACGCTTGGAAAATATTAAATTAATTTAAAAAGTATGATGTAAGGTAACTGAATGCTGCAAATTATATTGGGTGGGTGTGTTAGTGGTGTATTTATAGTGCATGAAATGATGAAGTACAATTAATAGTTAAGCACCGGTGATGGTGGCAATCAGGGGGCCCCCAAACCAATCCTGCCTAGGGCCCTATGTTGGCTTGGGCCTGCCCTGGGGACAACATAACGGAAGGACAGTCGCAGTAAAATAAAATAGCATTATTTCTTTATGAGTACAGATTTCCTCTAACATCATGTGTGGCTCTGGTCCGTAGGGGCGCTCCATATAGCCCCTAAAACATCAGCTGTATGCTACTGAGCAATTCATACTGCACAAAGACGTACAGCCAACACCTCAGACGGGCGCGCGTGCACACACACACACACACATACTGTATATACTGTTTATTTATGTCAGGGTAGGGTCGAGGGTTCGCGCCGTGGTCCCCTGCAGGACACCGTTCCTGCAATTCTGAACCTAGTAGTCAGTGCCAGGAACTTGTACTCGGCCGATTGGGAAAGATGACCAAAATCCGGTAAGATACTAATCGAGATGGATTACAATAATCAGTTCCAATGTAACGAGGAGCCGCCACCATTGCCGACTGGAAAAGAGGTAGACATATATATATATATATATATATATATATATATATATATATATATATATATATGGAGGGGGGGGGAGAGAGAGAGAGAGAGAGAGAGAGAGAGAGAGAGAGGGAGGGAATGGGGGGGGGGGGCGCCGTCCGGTGCGGATGGGGTTAATGAGGAAGAAAGTCCCTCCGAATGCCCAAGCGCGTTAGTCGTCCAGGAAGCGTGACTCGCACTCACACAGCCAAACAATAATATAATAAAGAACTACACAACAAAATAAAGTCCCTCAAAGATAATAATGTTAAAGAATATCGGAACTAAATAAACCCTGACAAATCCCCTGGTGTGAGGATAGGAGATCTATCCCTGGAAAAATTCCAATCTCACTTGAGGAAGTAGGTGCCCAAGATAGTTTGCACAGGGAAATTAACCAAGAAGACAATGTCAGTGCTAATGTTAATTGAAATAAATTGAATAGAGATTTTACTGTTGAGGAAGTAATTCTTCATGTAAAGAAATTACAAAACAGTAAATCGCCAGGAACTGACAATATTTTAAATGAATTTATTAGATATTGCCCTACTCAACTGCTACTAGTAATTGTTCTTTTGTTTGATATAATCTTGAACGGTGCAATTATCCAAACCGAAAGAGGGGAACACTAATAATGCTGATAATTATAGGAGAATAACACTACTTAGCTTTCTGGGTAAACTGTTTAACTCATTATTAAACTTCAGGATTTATGAATATATTTCTGAAGCTAAACTACTTGGGGTAATGCTGTTGGGCTTTAGAAATTGTTATTTATATATTTATGGATCAAAAGGTCTCCTGTCGGCATGCTCTTCATTTGTAAATCCTTTGAGAAATGGGTTAACATTCGTTTAGCCATCCATCAAGCTGGTGTTCATGCTCTTGGTTTTACAAGGCGGCATCATCGTGACTGGTTCGATGAGAATTCTCAAGATGTTTACTCTCTTCTAGTCGTCAAAAACAAAGCCCACGATGCCCTGTTCTCAAACCCTCACTCTGCATCCCCCAAAGCCAACTGGTGCATCCTTTGTGTAGAAATTCAGAGGAGACTAAGGAAAATGGAGAACGACTGGTAGCAGGCCAGGGGTCTAGAGATGGCTTTGCTGACAGACATGAATCACTCGGCTTTTACAATGTCATCAAAGCAGTACACGGTCCCACGAGATCGTCAGAGGGTGTTCTGAAAGAAAACAAACCGATCCTCAACAGATGGGGTGAGCACTTTGGCAATCTTCCTAACCAAAAGAACCCCACTGACCCATCCTGAACCATCAGAGCTACCCACGATCACAGCTCTTGACACCCTACAAAATTTTGCGGAGACACTCCAAGCCATAAAATATCTAAAGAACAACAAAAGCGCAGGCCCAGGTAGCTTGCCCTGCGAAATCCTAAAAAATTACGGACATTTTCTTCACCAATGACTCCACCAAATGGGTAACAGAAATGTCCCCCAAGAGTGGAAAAATGCTAACATAATCATCATCTATAAGAAGAAAGGTGACACTGTAAAATCAGCCGAGGGATGTCTTTTAGCCACCGCAGGTAAGGTTCTCGCTCGAGTCATGGTCGCAAGACTGGCTAATCACTTTGCAGAAATTGTCCTACCCGAGACGCAATGTAGCTTCAGAAAAGACAGAGGTACCACAGACGCCAAATTCAAGAGAAATCCCACCAACAGAATGGTGATTTATTCCTGGCATTTGACTCAATAAACAGGGAACTCCTCTGACGTGTCCTCCACAAGTTTTGTACTTCTCTAAAAAATTTCAGTATCCTCAAAAAGCTTCCATGAGGGCATGAATGCATGCGTACTGGCTTGAAGCACCACGTCAGCTGAGCACGGATCCTGCGCCTTCTAACGACACGTCACTGTAGCAGGTTGTATAAGGAGCCCAACACTCACCTTAGCAGTCAGTCATCTAGGGCTTCCTCTCTGGGCTGACTTACTACACGGTAGCAGTGGTACTCTCTGTACGTGTGGTTCTCCCTTTCTTCCCATACCAACCATTTTCACATTTCTTGATCGTTAGATACTAATTTTTTCTTATATTTATTTTCTCTTTATATTTCAGTAATTCTGGAAATCGCGAACCCTAGAGATGGGCATAACTTTTGTTGAGAGCGAAATAGGAAACAAGAAATTATGTTTGGATGGATATCTATATATCAAAGACAAAACAGTGAACAATAAGATTTACTGGAAATGTGAAATGTGAAAAAACTAACGTGTCATCACTGTCAATGATAGTATCCAGAAATGAAGTGGGAATCACACCATGCAGGAGACGCTGCTGAAAATGATGCCGCTAAAGTCATTAAGTGAAAGAACATGCAATAAATAGTCAAGATACACCTTATATTGTATCCTGTGTTTCAGTGGAAGTGGTGTTGCAGCGGTGAAGCCCCCTTTAGTATTACAAAGGATTACAAAGGCGGAGCATGCCGACAGGAGACCTTTTGGTCCATATCTAGGTCGGATGTGAAGAAAAAATCATAATAATAAATTAATAAATAAAAACTATAATAATGTAAATAAATAAAATACATAAATAAATGCATAAGTATAGTTAAATAATAAACAAACAGGTAAATAGTAAATAATAATAGACATATAACTAATAATAAATGAAAATCAAACAGACAAATGATAACAAAACAAAAACAAATAATATAAAATAAATTATAATCATTACAGCATCTTGCTTAGGTGTTTATCTAAATGATTCTTAAAGCTTCGAACTGAACTACATTGTACTACCTGTGCAGGAAGTTTATTTCAATCATTAACTACACGGTTGGCAAAGTTGTTTCTACCCACTTCCAAATTGAATCTATTTCCGTATGATTTATTTTTGATATTTGGAATCAGTTTTGTGGCTCGCCGTTGTACTTTTTCCAGTCTGTCAATGTCTTTAATGAGATTCGGTGACCATACGGAAACAGCATAATCCAAATGTGGACGAACTAAAGATTTATATAGCTTGTTAATAAGTGATAGACTTTTGAAATCAAAAGATCGCACAATCAGTCCTAGAATCTCATTTGCTTTCTCAGGGGCTGATTTGAGATCGTTACTGATAATTACGCCGAGATCTTTTTCACTCTATCCACTTTTGTTAACGAATTTCCAAATAACTTGTAATCGTACTTACTGTTATTTTTACCTATGTGCATTACCTTGCATTTACTTGTTTTAAATTTCATTAGCCACTTTTCAGACCATTGCTGTAATTTATCTAAATATTCTTGAATACCTAATTGGTTTAAGTGATCATTTGTCATTCCGCACAGTTTTGTATCATCAGCAAATTTGGAAACAGAAGATTTTAGTCCATGGTCTATATCATTTATATATACTATGAATAGAAGTGGCCCAAGAACGGAACCCTGAGGAACTCCACTTGTAACATTTTTCCATCTAGAATTTTTTCCATTTAAAACAACTCTGTTTTCGATCATTCAACCAATTACTAGTCCACACTTATTCCGTGTGAAGCTAATTTAGTAGTCTTTCGTGTGGGACGGTATCAAAAGCTTTTGCAAAGTCTAGATATATTAAATCTATATTGTTTCTTTTGTCATAATTCGAGATAACTGTGTTGTAGAATTCGAGTAAGTTAGTCACGCAAGAAAGTTTCCGTCTGAAACCATGCTGGCTATCATTTATCAAACGGTTACTTTCTAAATGATGTTCGATCGCATCTCTGATGAAAAGAACCATACGTAGTATATGTGCAAGGAAAAATGTTGGACCTGCTTTGCCGGATAGCTACCTCGATTTTAACATTCTAGAAAAGTTTACTAAAACCATCAAAAGATCGTATATCAACCCAAAGCAATCTCGATATATTAGCACGTTCTGAGCACTGGTACGCTGATGGAGCTTTTAAAACTGTGCCTCTGATTTTTTGTCAATTGTATGTAATACATGGTGTGAAGTCAGTTAATATTACACCCTTCGTATATGCACTATTACCGAACAAATCCGAAGGAACCTATAATAAGTTCTTGAAGGTTCTTAAAAAAAATCCCTGTTTTCCAGCCATTGACAATAATGACTGATTTTGAACTTCCCATGGTTAAAGCCATGGAGCAGTAATTTCCAGTGTCTAATGTAGTGGGTGTTTTTTTTTTCAGTCAAAGCCTTTATCGAAAAATTCAAGCAAGTGGCCTTTAGGTAATGTACACCAATGCTGAATTTGCTCTTAAAGTTCGTCTCTTATCTGCGTTGGTATTTCTGTACCCAATGTTGTGGAAACATTTTAATTTCTAGCTGAAAATGAAAAATTTCCAGATGAAGTTCAAATAGTGGATTTTGAAGACACGTGGATTGGGCGGCCGTATAGACGCAGCCGTAGACGCGCTCCTTTGTTAACATGAAATGTTGAACTGTTCCGATAATGTTGTAGGAATGTCGAAAACAATGGAATTGAAAGGTGGCACAACAGTTTTGAATATCAAATAAGTATTCGTCATCCGTCTATTTGAAAGTTTATACATAATCTAAAGAGAAAACAAAGTTTACAAAAATTGCGAATAGAATATGTGGGAGGGGGAGTGAGTAGCAGAAAAAAGTACCGTGAGTGCCTAATGCGATTAAAGAATAATGTATCAAACTATAACCAAGTAATCTAGAAGAATATTTAAGAAGTGTTGCATACAATATTTCATACTAATAGAGTAAGTATTGGGAATAATACATTTCTATTTTCTTTAAGTATGAAGAACAACAAAAACAATACAAATGTACCTGTTCTTATTTTAAACAATGACAATGTAGAAGAATATTTAAGAACTATTGTATAATAGAAATGTACCCGTTCTTAATTTTAACCATTCAATTAACAACAATAAAGTTGTATTATTTTATCGGTGCTACTACAGCGTGAGGTCTACCAGATTATAGCGTGAGATCTACCTCCCGTTAGTACTATAGCGTGAGGTCTACCGCTGCAATACCCATCCCTCATAGATATCGCACATTTCCATACATTTATTTTTGTGATAAACACATAATTTGTCTTAGGAATGACTTAGATAATTGGATTGCTAATTATATTCATATTAAAGGAAGAAAGATAAAAATAAACATATATATTTTCATACATTTATTCTAGCGATACACACTTCATACATCTTCTAAGAATGACACAAATAGATCATTGGAATTATTTCTCATCACCTTCTAGCAAAAATGATCAAGAGACTGGAACAGCTGGCCAACTCATCTGAATAAATCACCTTTCAATAATAGGGATTACAGTGTTGTGGTCACGCCGTTCCACCCAAAAGTACCGACAGTCTGAGCCTTGTTTAAGACCAAAAACCCAAGGCCCATCAATTCTACGCCCATGGTTTCTGTTGTTTTCTTGTTCTGCGCCACTGTCCTCGGAGAGAGGAGCGTTGTCTCCATTCAGCATCCTTCTTCGGTTGTACTTCCGTCGACCAGCAAACCTTGCCTCATCGATTTGGATGGGGTTATCTGTTGTTCCGAACATCTTTCCTCGTCGTTGATGAGAAACTATGGCTGTACACACCTCTCGGCGCATGTTGAATCAGTCAGTTACAGTATTGGCAGATTTTCCTGTGAGTCGTTACTGTGGACATTGGTATATCCAATACAAAGAGAAATATTCATTCTAATATTTCACACAGGCTCAGGTTGCAGTGCAATTTGTTGTTCATGTCCGTATAATGGAAAATATTATTTCCTGTATGAACGCGGATCACGCGGTAGACTTCCGGCTGCACCTGGGTAGGCGACATATTGCGGTAGACCTCACGCTATAGTAGCACCATTTTATCTTATTTTTGGATATTCATTAAACCACTATTTTCGAACAATCTGCGTTTCGAGAAATTGATAGTTCGAGAAATTATTTTTCGAGCAATTGGTTTCGAGCGATTTAATGTCGAGTAACTGATTTCGAGAAATTTACCTGATACCGGAGTTAAGCAAGGCTGTGTCCTTG
>NC_134793.1:59930730-60035730 GCF_046742065.1 Oratosquilla oratoria | reverse complement strand
AGGCTGCCTCTATTCATAGGGTAGTCTAGGACTGTAACCTATATTTCTCATAGGCTAGTCTAACCAACCATTTCTATCACATTAAGATGATATCAGTTTACCCTACTTATATAAAGTACAAACTACTATTTTTTTTTTATTTGCAAATTTCAATTGAGTAGTCTATAAGTTCTATAATTATGAAAAGCCTATTTTTTTAATGTTTACAAATAAGAAATTTGTATAGATTTGAGCTTTAACCTCGTTACTAATGTAATAATACTGGTAGATTCAAGGAACATATAAAATATTTTATTATAAGAAATCTTTATAAATTGAATTTTTAACCTGGTTATTAACGTGTAATAATATGAGAGTATTCAAGGTACAGTACATATATTTTGTTATATTCTTGAAAGCTTTGCATTTTTACCATTACAGTAATTGGCAAGCCAACAATAGCTGTAAAATACTGTCTATAGATGTGCACTGAGAAATAATTTGTTCCTATTGTGCAAATAGAAAGCAGGAGGTCTCATTATTCCAAGTTTAAAAAATCTACAAATTTGATATGTTTTGTGTTGAGAAAATTTAATAACCATCCAGTATAGATAGAATAGTTTTATAGCTAGTTACAGGATATATACCATTTATAGAAGTTTCCAGAATGTAGTTTGTATTAATGTTTCATTCATTCTATACTATGGGAGTTATAGCCAGTGGAATGTATTTCTATTTTTAATAAATACTCAATAAATATAATTATTAATTCGAATTCCTGAATAATTTGTCATCTGTCAAGTGACAGATGATTTTTATCTTTAAATAATTTAAACTAGCTACTTTACCTTTGTTGACAGTCTAATTAATTCAAATTATGTTAACATCTAGAATTCCATCATGTACACACGTACATGACAGTGTAGACAATAGTATATATCCACTACGTATGCACTATGCACGTACATCTTCATGTACGTAAAAGTCAATGGAAGTGTTTTTGTGTGGTTTACTGTTTTGGAGGAGCTATGTCATGCTGGGATAATGCCCTGAGATTAACTTTGAACAGTCTCAGTGGCCAGATAGGAATGACATTAGAGCATATGTCACAGCATTTGGTGATGACTGAAAAGGGGAGGAACAACAGCAGCTATAAACAGTGTGCACAGGGGAAGGTTGTCTCTCTCTTTCCTGAACTGATTCCTAGTTTTTATGATAACATGGTGAAATTAATTCTGCAGTAAGTACTAGGTAGGGCCTCCTCCATTAACCTTTCCTCGTCATGATTTGTCACATTTTTTCCTAATATTGTGACAGAAGGTTTATGAGATGATTTATGATTTATGAAATTTTTTGGCTCAAAGGCCAAGCGCCGGAGCCGGTAGGCCATTCAGCGCATATTTATCTCATATAGATAAAAATTCAAGTAAAACAGTAAAAACAATACATTCACAAAAACACATCACAACAACATACACTCACAAGCACTCATATACACAATCTTAAATTTCATAAAATAAACCGATGTCTTTCAAAAACTTTACAACATTCTTCACATGACCTTCCTCCCCTAAAAATTTGTTTAAATGATAAATTTGTTAAAAAATTTGCCCTGTGATTATTAGAGAATGCAGGGCACTGAATTAAAATGTGTTTTATTGTAAAAACTACTTGGCAAGTGGGACATTGGGGGGCCAGCCTTTCTGCTCCACTTGCCATCAAAAATTTATGGGTAATGTAGGAATGGCCAATTCTCAATCTTGTTAGAACAATACTTGACCTTCTGTCCAAAGAAGGACACTTCCAAGGGTTCACCAAGGGGTGAATCTCTTTTAACTTGTAACTACCGTCCAGCCTTGTCCATTGTTCTTGCCACTTTTCCATTGTATAACAATGAATTACTTGTTTGAAGTCTGTATGTGGGATCTTTTGCTCTGTTATATGGTTGAGCCTAGTGGCGGCTTTGGCTGCAGCATCGGCCTGTTCATTTCCAGTGATACCTACATGGGACGGCACCCAGCAAAAGTTTACTTTTATTTTCTTTCTGTTGTTAATGAGAATCAACCAGTCCTGTATTTCTTGGATTAAAAAGTGATGAGGTAATAATGTATTTAGAGAGGATACAATGCTCATGGAGTCTGTGAAAATAACGACGTTCTTATTACATGGAACAGAATTAAAAACAAATTTGAGGGCGTTGCTGACTGCCAGCAGTTCAGCAGTAAAAACAGAGCTAAAATCAGGCAACTTTCTCTTTCAAACTGTGCTATCAGATACAAATGAACGTAAGTTGTTACTGTACTATACATCCGTAAATTCTATTACCGTATCTTATAAAACACCCCTAAATCATTAATAATACACATAACATTGTAAAATAATAACATTAATTTCAAATAAATTAAATTCAAGCAACATAAATTGAGATGGTGGAGGAGGAGGAGGAGGATGAGGCAAGGCACATTCAGTCTGTCGTTTGTGCCATGTAAACAATGGACGCAGAGTCATGCGTAAGTATCGTTTGAACTACGGAGAGCGCGCTAAACTAAAAAATTCAATCAAAAAAATTTTTTTTACAGTCAATTCAAACGTAAAATCGAAAAAACGTAAAACAAATGAACGTAAGTAGAGGAGCGTCTGTACTGATAAATGTTCTAAAAATTCACTTTTTAGCTCTACAGCAGTTCTATTTTTCTTGTTTTAAAGAGGACATACTACAGTGGGGCATTGGTTCCAAGGAGGGAATTTGGGAGGCGTGATCTCAGCAATTGTATTAGGAACAAGTCCTACCTTCTCTGTCCCAACTTCACATCTCACTTCTAAAGGTTTCGGCAGAGTACTTTTCCTTGGAGCTCTGTCTACCAGCTACTTTACATATTTGAAGTTTGGATTCTGTTTGGATGTCAAGACACGAGATATATATCTAAGGCTTAATTCCTCCCTGCGAATATAGAGGGGAGGAACTCCTGCGTCCACTGGAGATGTTCTATAGGCTCCCGAACAGATCCACAAAGCCATATTGTGGACTATATCAAGCTTCTTTAATGAAGTTTTAAGTCTTATTAAAGTTATATGATCTGCTCCCCAGTTGAAACGAGACACTAACTTTAGTATATTAAGTCGCTGTTTAACAGTGTATACAACCTTGTTTATGTGATGAGTGAATGTCAACCTTTTGTCCAAAACCAGACCCAAGTATTTTACTTGATCTTCATATGGTAATATGACACCCTCTAAGAATAGTGTTGGTATCTCTTCCTTGCGTCTTAGTCTGGAAAACCTTATGGTTTTTGTTTTTCAGCAGAGAATCTGAAGCCCCTGCTATTAGCCCATGCTGTTGCTAAGTTAATAACCTCTTGAATCTTTTGGCCTGTTTCTAATGTTGTCGATTTGCTGCACACAATAGCGAAGTCATCAGCATAAGCCAATCCATGAACTTCTGCGGGAAATTGTTCTAACAAACTATTAATGGCTATGCTGAAGAGTGTAGGACTCAGAACACTTCCTTGGGGAATCCCTTCCTCTTGAAGATATGCACAAGAGAAAGAAGAGCCCACTCGGACTTTTAGATAACGGTCAGACAAGAGGTCCTTTAAACAATTGAACATATTACCCCTGATACCCCACTCTGCAACTTGCTTCAGAATCCCTCCCCGCCAGGTAGTATCGTAGGCATTTTTCAAGTAAAAAAACACAGCGATGCTCGAGTTCTGAATTGCAAAGGCATTCTGAATCTCACGAGTGATAAAAAGTAAGGGGTCCAGAGTGCACTTATTTCTTCTAAATCCAAACTGTCAGTTAGATAGGAGATTTTTAGATTAAAAAAAACAAACTAAACGCATATTAGCCATTCTTTCATAGATCTTACAAATGCAGCTAGTGAGAGCAATAGGTCTGTAACTTTGTGGGTCATGAGAGTCTTTTCCTGCCTTTAAGATTCCTATGATAATTGAAGTCTTCCAAGATTTAGGAGAAGATCCAGAAGACCAAAATTTGTTCAGCACATTTAAAAGGAATTTCTTCGATGATATGGATAAGTGAGCAACCATGGAATAAAGAATGTCATCCTCTCCAGGAGAGGTTGGGGAGGATAGAGATAAAGCATGATCCATTTCATCCGAGTTCGTATTGGTAGGAGGAATAATCGTGGTCTTGGCTCTAATTCTTCTGAAATCATGTGAATAATGTAGTGGACTTGAAATATCAACATAATGTCTTCCAAAAGCCTCTGCTACTTCTCTTGTATCTGATATAAAAGAGTCATTTATCTTCAGAATGGGTAAAGGAGATGGAGTAAACTTTCCTTTTAATTTTCGAATCCTATTCCATACTAAGGTAGGTATGGTATGGTATGATATTTAGGCCAGAGGCCAGGCACTGGGACCGAGGAGGTCATTCAGCGCCATCATGACTGATTGGTGAGTGGGTAAAAGATTAAAATTTGATAAAATATAAAATCATTAAATTTGGTTAAAAAATGAATAGATAAAAAGTAGAAGTAAATAAAATTGTTTTGATAGAGATCTAAATTTCATTGAAAAGATATGTTTCTTTTAAAATTCCAAAAACTTTATCAATATCAGCTTCTTCACCCAAAATCTCTTTGAGAGATTTTGAGTGCACATTCTGGTGCACCAGAATGTGCTCAACTGATATCAAAGTGCCACAATGAGCACACTCAGGTGCACCACCGCTATCCAGGAAGAATTTATGGGTTAGGCGGGTGTGTCCAATCCTAAATCTGGTTAAAATAACCTGCTTTTTGCGGTTCAAGTTAAAATCAGAGACCCATGGATTTATGGAATTTCTAATATTTTTATACTTATTATTATTAGCTAAAACTGGGGAAGACCATTGCTCTTGCCATTTGTTTAAAATATGGGATTTTATTATTCTTTTCATGTCAGAATGTGGTATCTTGGTATTTGGCATGTTGTTACATAGTGCAACTTCCTTTGCTTCCTTGTCAGCTAGTTCATTACCATGGATTCCCACGTGTGATGGAACCCAGCAGAAATGAACCTCTTTGTGTCGGCAGGAAATATGAAATAGCCACTCCTGAGCTTTTTGTATTAAAGGGTGAAAGCTATTAAAACAGCTAATACTGTCCAAGACACTCTTGTCACAATAAATTACAAATGCATCTCCTTTGGTTTCATGTATTACTTTTAAAGCATGATTAATTGCTGTTATTTCTGCAGTGAATATGGAGGCTGAATCAGGAAGTTTAGATAAGTATGATGTGTCATCATGGATGACAGCATATCAAACTCCATTATTCGATTTGGATCCATCAGTATAAATCTTTGTGTTCTTCATGTATTTTATCATGTTCTAAAAATACAGACTTCACCTGCTCAATGGGAGTATTCCTTTTGGTTACCTCTATAGAGCATATTGATATTTCAGGGGTAATCCAAGGGGGAATATGTGGATGGCCCACTTGAAAAACATTCTGAGTCTTGATAGATATATCTTCTACTTGTTCATTCATTCTGACTTGAAGGGGTTTTGAAGATCTAGAACCTTTAAAATCATCACCATTTACATTTTTGATAATATCAAAGGCAAGGTTTTTATGGTCTGTCTTGATCTTAAATAAAAGTCTTAGTCCTACGAAGGTCAAGTGGCAGTTCACCAGAATCTACATAAATGCTTTCTACTGGTGATGTTCTAAATGTCCCTGAGCATATTCTAAGGCCCATATTATGAACTGTGTCAAGTTCCTTCAGTCTAGTTTTGCAAGCAGAGGAATAAATTTGACAACCATAATCAATTTTAGATTGGCAAAGAGTATTGTATAACATTAGCTGTGATCTTTTATCTGCTCCCCAACTAAAGCTAGATATAACTTTCAAGATGTTCAATGATTCCCTGGCTTTTGTCTTCAGGGTATCAATATGGCTGGTCCAAGTCAATTTTGAGTCAAAAATCATGCCAAGAAATTTTACCTCTTCTTCATATGGTAAAATGGTTCCATTTAGATTTAAGGTTGGAATTACTTCTCTTCGTCTACGTCAAGTAAAACGTACAGCAGTGGTTTTTATGGTTGAGAATTTAAAGCCCCATGAGTCAGCCCATCTACTAACAGCATTAATTGAATTTTGTAAATGCTTGCAGGCTGAAATAGCATCATAGCTTGTACAATAAATTGCCAAGTCATCCACAAAAAGGGAGCTCTTTACAGGTGGTGCAATTTCTTCTAAGATATTATTTATTGCCACAGCAAAACAAGTGACACTCAAGACACTTCCTTGGGGGACACCCTCCTTCTGAATAAATGGTTTCGAGAGACTATTGCCAACTCTAACCTTTAATAATCTATCAGATAAAAATGAGTTAATGAATTTCAGCATATTACCTCGGATGCCTATTTTATTTAGTTGTTGGATAATTCCAAATCTCCAAGTTGTGTCATAGGCTTTCTCGAGATCAAAGAAAGCACCTATCGTTTGACACTGTTTTGAGAATCCTTGTTGGATTTGGTTGGATAGTCTCAGCAGTGGGTCCAGCGTGGATCTGTTCTTACAGAAACCAAACTGGTAGGGTGAAAGTTTGTTTTCAGATTCTAAGTACCAAACAAGTCTGGTATTTATCATCTTTTCCATTAATTTGCAGACATAACTGGTTAAGGCTATGGGCCTGTAGCTAGATGGATCAAAAGGATTCTTATTGGGCTTTTTGATAGGTATTATAATGGCAGTTTTGCAGCTTTTAGGTAATATACCTGTCTCCCAGGTTCTGTTGATGATTTTTAAAAGAAAGGTCTTAGCATCTTCTGGGAGATTCTTGATCATTTCGTATAATATTGTGTCTTCACCAGGGGTTGTAGTTTTTGTGCAGGAAAGAGCTTCTTTAAATTCTTGTAGGGAGAATTTTACGTTATAGATTTCTCTGCTATTTGAGTCGAGATCCAGAGAAATCTGAACATTTTGAATTTTCCGAGATTCGGGCAAGTGATTTCCTGGACTAGAAATTTTGGAGAAGTATTCACCTAAATTTTCTGCAACGTCATATGGATCTGTAATGAGTGTGTTATTTATTTTAAGCGTAGGTAGAGGTGAGGGAATGAACTTGCTACTAAGCTTTCGCACTTTTCTCCACACTACACTCAAAGGGGTTTTAGAGTTTATTCCATTTATGTAGTGAAGCCATGATTCTCGCTTTGATTTCTTGAAGTGTTTGTGCTGCTTAGCAAGAGCACGTTTATATATAATCTTGCTCTGTGTTGAACCGCTATTTTTGTATTGTCAATAACATTTTCGGGTTATCTTTCTCAGTACTCCACAGGTTTTGTTCCACCATGGAACTGTAGGTCTATTGGGTTTCCCTTTAGTTTTTGGAATAGCAATCTCAGCACTTTTTAAGATTGCTTCAGTAAGAAATTTATATGCTTCTATATGACTGTCAAAAGTTTCAAAATCTTGATCTAAAATTAAAGTGGCAGTAATCTGGAAGTGAGCATTAAGGGAGAGCAACTGGAGGAAGTGGATAGTTTTAGATATTTGGGTGCAAATGTGGCAGGAAAAGGTGGAGTGAAGGTGGAGGCAGAATGTAGATTGAGAGAAGTGAGTAAATGCCTTGGTGGTTTAAAAAGTGTAATGAGGAATAGAAATTTGGGAATGGATGCTAAGAGGAGACTGTATGAAGGAGTGATTGTGCCAACAGCACTGTATGGGGCAGAAACATGGAACATAAGAGAGGAAGAGAGAAGGAATTTGAATGTGTTTGAGATGAAGTGTCTGAGAAGTATGATGGGGGTTACTAGGCTTGATAGAGTGAGAAATGAGGAGGTGAGGAGGAGAACAGGGGTGGAAAGGGAGCTGGGAGATAGGGTTGATGAAAGAGTATTAGGATGGTTTGGACACATGGAAAGAATGAGTGAAGAAAGACTAATAAAGGAGGTATGGAAGGCAGATGTGGAGGGAGTGAACATGAGGGGACGTCCTAGGATGAGATGGATGGGGTGAAGGGGCTTTGGGGAAGAGGGGAATGTCTGTTGAGGAAGGACGGGAGAGGACAGAAGACAGGGGTGAATGGAGAATGGTTGTATATGGAAAATGTTGTGATGCATGAGGTGGAATGGACGGGGGAATGGGGGGTGAGGTAGTGTGTGTGAGCAAAAATTTTGATGCAGCCCAAAGGGATTTCTCCCCGTCCTCTCCTTTATATGGGGGGACGGAGAGGGGGGGTCGCCGATTTAATGAAGCGGCCTTGCTGTGGATGTGCTGTGTCCTGCGACACTGCTTCTGACCCAGGGCAGTGGACAGGGTGCAGGGATGACCCGTCATCTAGGAGGTGCTAAGATGGGAGGGAGGGTGGAAGGGTGTGGAGTGTTTTCGGGGATGGAATGGGTGGGAATGATTTTATGCCTTGTCCTTTTTGGCTACCTCCCTGGTAAGGGGAAAAAAGCCTTGGTATATGTATGTATGCATGTATATATATTCCAGTCAGCTTCCTGAACCTTTCATTTAGGGGTACATTCTGTTGGGGTATTTTAGACATACTTGAGATGGATGGGGAAGTGGTCACTTCCATTAAGATACTCATTGACAGACCATATAAAATCGAGATGGATGGAGGATGAACATATACTTAGATCAATGGCACTGGTTGTATTATTGTGAGTGTTATGGTAAGTCATGGATCCATCATTATACAAGGTGATAGGATTATTGTCAATAAACTTCTCAATTAATTTCCCCTCAGCATTTAATATGCTACCTCCCCAGAGAGGATTATGAGAGTTGAAGTCACCACATTTAGGTGGAAGATAAAGAGAACATATAGTAATCTTTTTATCTAGTATAGTTTCAACAGCCACAGCTTGCAGAGATGTGTGTTGTATTGATTTATGAATTATTATTGCTGCTCCACCATGGGCAATATCTCCTGGAGGAGGAGGCGAATGGTATATAGAGTAGTTTAATCCAGGATTATACTGGTTATTGCCTATCTTTGTCTCCTGTAAACAAATTATTCCTGGATTGAAATCATGTAGTATGATCTTTAGCTGTTCAGATCTGGCTCTTATTCCTTTGCAGTTCCACTGTAGGATATCTTTGAATTTGGAATAGGTTATTTTTTCCCTCTGACAGACATACTTCCCTTAGAGGGAGTAGTTTGTTGGGGATTGAAGTTTTTCTGTAGTCTTTTTATCTTGGAAGGTTGAGATTCTTTCAGCCTTTCATGAGTACTTGATAGGGGAAGGTTCTCTAGAAGATTTTTCGGGGATGCACGGGAGTTGGTAGACTTCCCTTGGCAGTCTGGAGAGACATTCTCCGCATTTTCCATCTTGCCAGTAGTTTGGGGATGCGGTATGGAAGTAGTATCTTCAGGTGTAGTATTATCTGTTTCCATGAGTGAGTCAAATGTATTGGAGGTATCACAATCAGGGTTTGTTGTGTTCTCTTTGTTTTTTGCTCTCTTTTTGACAGGTGGTTCTAAGAATCCATCAGAGTCTTCAGCCCTGTCGGTTTGTTTATTTTTTATTGTTATTATTTCAGATTTTGTTTCTAGTTTCATAGCCTTTTCTTTTTCATCAACTGATCTACTATTAGGTGGTATATTCTGAGTTTTTTGCTTAGCAGATAGGTTGCTGGTGGTTCGAGGGTTGTTTTGTGAGCTAGCCTTTCTAATTTTTTGAATGGTTATTAGGATCAGGCAAAATTTTATCATGATCCACACTATTAATAGGGTTTGCTGTAGCACTAGTGTTAGGTATTGGAGTCTGGGTTTTGGGAATTCCAGTTAAAACATCCTTGTGTGCGACAGTGTTACGATTTGACAAGTTATTATCTAATTTTATTTTTATTTTCTTTACTATGTCAGCATAGGTTGAGTTAGGGTTTCTATTGGCTCCCATTAGTTTCCGCTTTGCATTGCCAATACTGATATGTTCAAAATTGGCTATTTCGATGATGTCTTGTTCAAATTTAAAACGTGAGCATTCCTTAGATCTAGGGGAGTGATTACCAGAGCAATGGAGGCAGTATGGAACGTTTGTACAGGTACTGTCTTCTCTATGCTCTTCAGAACATTTGTAACATTTTTTGTTGTTACAATTTGAGATGATATAACCATATTCTAAGCAGTTGTAACATTGAGTTGGGCGTTGCTTATATTTCTTGACTGAATCTTGAGTGTTTGATGACTATTACATCAGGGAGGACTGTGGTAGAGAAGGATAAGAGGATGGAGTTATTATTTCCTCTTAGCTTTTTTATTTCATGTACATTCTCTGGGCACATTTTCAAAATTTCTTCTTCGGAGAAATCATATAGGTCTTCAGAGAAAATAATGCCCTTGCAGGTGTTGAAGCTCTTATGGGGTGTTATTTGCTTCATGTTGCCATGATTGGTGGGTCTGAAGTTTGATAAAAACTTGGCTTGGGTATCATTACCTGCTTTTATCAGGATACTCTTGCCATATTTCTTTAGGTTTTCATAAGGGACAGTACCTATTTCATTTTCAATACATTCTGAGGCTCTCAAGAAGTTCTCCCTGTCCTCTCTGTATGTTGCAACGTACCAGAGTATGGCAGGAGACTTTCTAGGGGGCATGCTTTGAACTGTTTCTTCTTCTTTTGGAATAAAGTCGTATTTCTCATTTTTCAAGTTGTCTATATAAAATAGGCGAGCTTTGATCATAAAATCATTCACATGGTGGTTATTTAATCCATTCAATGCTTCAAGTGCAGATTTATTTTCATTAAATACTATGTAGCAGTCATATGAACAACCATCATTTGAAAGTTTCAGTCTGATTTGTTCCACTCTTCCATAATTCTTGCTTAAGAGATAAACCTCTTCATAATCAAGAGTAAAGCAAATATTTGAGCAGAAAAGTACTCTGCTCTTTGGATTACCATCAGTAATTTTATCACCCTGGTGTCCTGGTGATTTCTGTTGAGTGTGTTCAGAAGAATGGTCCTTAGGTGAGCTGGAGTCGTTATCAGAAGAAGCTGGGGTTGCAGGGTGTTGGTCCGGTTCTGAGTTCGAGCCAGGGTCGTTATTATTTATGGGTTTGTCTTGACCGCAATGAGGGTGACCTTACTGGGGGCGGTTCCCCAGTCAGGTAGAAACGAGGCAAGCTATTTTTAGGGCACCTTTTCTAGCCCTCTCCCCATGTGGGGTGTGCAGAGTGGATCCTGAACAGGGCTGCTCAGTCATGTGGGTAGCTACCGAACTGTGTTGTTGCCTCAATCCCAACACATGGGCGACTTTTCTTGCCCACATCGCCTATGTGTAGTTCGTGACTAGAGGCTCCCAGAGATCACCTTCTCCTGCCCCGTCGCCACTAGCCATCGCCACAGGGCTTTCTTTAAGGTGATTATGAATGAGGGGTTGATGTGGTGAATGTCTGTGAAGCCGCTACTAAGAGAGGTGGCTGAAAATTAGGTCGGAGGGAGGGGACAGCAAGCGGAAGAGAAGAGAGGAGTGGAAAAGGAAGTCTAAGAGGAAGCCTTGTGCGGGGAAACAAGAGCCCCGCCCGGGGACCGGCATTAGGCGCCTCTCACGACATGCAGCCGACGTGGCGGGGGCTATATTCTATACTACACCCCCTAGCCCCAGGGGGTATACTAAGGTAGAGGAAGAGTCATATTTCAATTCGCTAATATATTTAATGAAGGATTCCTTCCTTGCTTTCTTGAAGATTTTCTTCTGCTTTGCTCGAGCTCTTCTGTACGTTATCTTATTGACTAAACAAGGATATCTCCGATATCTCTTATAGCAAGTTCTGGTAATCTTTCTGCTTAAAGCACATTCATCGTTCCACCAGGGGACTACTGGGTGTTGAGGTTTACCAGCTGTCCTAGAAATGGAAGAGAAAGCACCAGAAAGTATCATGTCTACCAGATAATCATATGCATCAGAGTTACTACAAAAATCGCTGGTCTTATGATTAATCTCTGTGGATCTCCTAAATAATTCCCAATTAGCCTCTCCTGCCTTCCATTTAGGTAAACAAGAGGAGGGAGTGTTCTTTAAATATTTGATATGGATAGGCCAGTGGTCGCTACCATGTAGATCTTCATCTATTGACCAACTGTAGTCTAATCTTAAGGATGATGAACAAATAGTTAGGTCTATAGCAGAACTTGAGTTAAAGACATCAAACCTAGTTTTGGAACAGTCATTCATCAAAATGACATCGTTATTATCAATAAATTCTTCAATTATATTGCCCCAGGGGTCACACCTTAATTCACCCCATAGAGGATGCTTGGCGTTAAAGTCACCCATTAGAATAAAAGGCTCAGGGAGCTGGTCGACCAAAGATTGTAGGTCATTTAACTCAAACTGACAGGGGTGGTTATATATGTCTAGGAGTCCATCTTCCAGTTCAGGTTCCAAATACAAAGAACATAAAGGGATCCATTTAGTGGTAAAGATTTGTACTGCACAAGCCTGCAACACCGAATGTAGGTGGACACTTCTGTGATTTACAGATTTCTTAACAATGATACCAGTACCTCCATGGGCATGGCCCCCAATCATAGATCTGTAAAATTTATAAATAAGTCCAACATTGGGGGATAAATCACCAAGCATAGTTTCTTGCAGACAAATAGCAGACACATCATGTTCTTTAAAGAGAATCCCAACCTGCTCTCGATGAGAATTAAAACCTTGAATATTCCATTGAATTATGGACATTATACTGTTTTCTTTTTCTTTTTTGGGTCTACTGGTCTGGCAAGAGAAGTCTGGGAAAGAGAGGGTCTATAAGATGGGTTCTTTTCTAATTTCTTTGCTTTTGCGGGTGGCATCCTCCTCTCTGACAATGGTCCGACCGACGATGTAGAGTCTGGGTTATTAGTTCCTTTCTTAGATTGCTTATCACAATTTGGGGAAGAAGATGGAGATGAGGGTGGACTGTGGAGTCTTTTACTGCACACAGCTTCAGACTCCATAGCTTTGCTTCTGTGAGCCTCAACTGAGTGAGGCACATCAGTCTGTGATCCCTTTATTGGGGAGCCCCCCAAGTTTGGAAGGTTGACTGATTGAGAGGAGGCTTTATTAGAGGAACCCTGTGGGGTTTCAGCAATGGGAACTTTAGGTGCCCCTCTAGATGGGGCAGGAGACATTCCCTCAACTGGGGATGGGAGAACCTCCGCAGAGGAGGGTTCAGGAGTACTACAATTTCCATGTTGTGGAGCAGAACAATTAGGTCTAGTAGTGACTCTTTCATGTTGAGGCTTGGGTTCAGCATTTGGTTGATCCTCACTGCTTCTGTGCACCTCTACCGAGTAAGGCACACTAGTCAGCAATCCCTCTACTGGGGAGTCCCCCAGGTCTGGAAGAGAGATTGCCTGAGAGGAGGCTTCATTAGAAGAAGCCTGTGAGGTTTCTACAATAGAAACCTTAGGTGCCCCTCCAGATGGGGCAGGGGACACCCCTTCAACAAGGGGTGAGGAAAACTCCGCAGAGGAGGGTTCAGAAGTATTACAAATTCCTAGTTGAGAAGAAGAAAGACGGTTAGATTTCATAGTATCAATTTTAAATTGAGGCTTGGGTTCAGTGTTAACAGAAGAATTCATATTGGCATTTTCATTTCTATTGTCTTCTACAGTTGGCTGATCCACTTTACTATTTGTTTTAACATCACTGTATCTTTTGAAATTACTTAATAGTCTTTTAGCATGTCCTACACTTATATGTTCTGCATGAGCTTTTAGTAGTATTTCCTGTTCCTTCTTATAAATTACACAGTTCTTATCTCTGGCATCATGCTCTTCTTTACAATTTATACAAATTGTTGGGTGGGAACAATCCCCATGTTCAGGCTGAGCACATATCAAATATAGTTTGTCCCTTGCACATCTGTGGGAAGGATGGCCAAAAACATAGCAGTTAAAGCACTGAAGGGGACGGGGCTTAAACTGCTTCACATAAACAATCTCTTTTTCTATCTCTACATAATGAGGTAGATCTTCACCACAAAAACTTAGGATAATCATAGAAGAACGAGGGATTTTAGCAACCTTCCAAATATTAGTTGGGCACATTTCTAAAATTTCTTTTTCCTCAAAGTCATACAGATCTCTATTAAAAATTACCCCTTTGGCACAACTAAAGGTATAGTGGGGTTTAACTTCCTTAATGTCAGATTTCTGTTTCAAGTTAAGCACCATGGCAGCTTGTTCATAAGATTTTACATGAATTAAGAAGGAATTTCTTCCAAATCGTGATACCTGCGAGTTAGTCAAATTACCAGAGCCAAGGTGACTCTTCAAGAATCTTCTAAACTCGAACAAGTTAGCACGTTCCTTTACAAGAGAGATAATAAGCCACTTAGCCGGATTGGGAGGTCTCTGCACACTTTCCTTCCTTTCCTCTACCGGGTTTTCTGGATAAAAGATATCCAGGTTAGGTGGCACTCTAGCAACAAGTTGGGCCGAAGATTTATTTTCATTGCAATTATTATAATCCAAGCAGGCAGCAGCTGCATCCTGATTAGAAAGAAATGAGATCCAGACTAACCAAGCTTTAAAGTTGTCAGTTAGTTTAACCCTGATCTCTTTAATTTGTCCAAATTTATGGAACTTTTCATACAAGTCTGTATAACTCTTATCAAGAGAGACATATTTTAGATGTAAGATTCTATGACTATTAGGGGCAGTATTTGAGCTATTTATTGGTTTCTGAGTATTTTAAGATGTTTTCATCACTTCAGAATCCATTCTAATTGTAAGTTTCTGGGCTACAGAATTATCTGTCAATGAAGTCTTAGTATTTTTACCAAAGTCCTTTTTCAAGCCGGAGTCATCAACTGGGGGTTTTACTTTTGCTGAGTCAATAGCGTCAACATTAGGATTGGCAATATTAGGAGAGGGATCGGGGGGTTTAGGAGGATGATCAGGTAGTGGTGGAGGTTTAGACTTCAGTTTGAACAGCCGCCATGATCGTGTATATTTATGAGGCCACACCATATATTAGGAAAGAAAGTTAAATGCATAGAAGAAGATACTGCAGTTGCCTGATGCCTCAAGCAATAAAAGAAAAGTCTCTGCAGAGTCAGGAAGTTCCAGAAACGACTATTTGCACATGCAGGGCCTCGGAGGTGAGTTAGAGACCTTGTCATCCCAGGGTTTGTCCTCTTTTGTTTTGTCCCATTTAGGATGGGTCCGGCGTAGTCACTCTGTATGTGTACTGGATAGGGAGAAAGGAAGTCGGCAGCCTAGTACCTACCTCACAAACATGCATTCCCCAGTCGGTGGGCTTTCAGTCATCGCAGGGAGTAGTGACCTCGCAGTATACATCCCCACTTGACTGGGTTCAGACATGTAGCTTGGGAGGCACCAAGATGCCAGAACCTTCCTTAACAAGTATTAGAGAAAGATGGTGAAAAAAGGAGAGTAGGGTAGCAAATATGAAGGGTAGGGATAGGTGAATTCACAAAGGAAAAGGGTGAGGAACCCCCTATCTATTCACTACCCCCTCCTCAAAAAAAAAAAAAAAAAAAAAAAAAAAAATTGGCTCAGTTTTCGTCTGGTAGCTTAGGGATGACCTCTCCAGTATGATTGCACCTGGCTGGCACAGATCAGCCCGTCCTTGCTACATGGAAGCCCCCCCCACTACATCAAAGTACTGGGCCTCGAGGGGGAAGGTTTATGAGATTGGACAAATGAAATAGATGATTTTTTTGGGGGGGGAGGGGTACAAAGGAAAAAGAAAATATATAGCTTGAATCTGCCATGACAGATTTGAAAGTGCTCATAAGCTGGTAGATGATCATAAGCATAAATAATACCATTATATATTTAATATATATATGTTTATACGAATATACGTGCTTGTGTGCATATATATATAAAGCTGGTTGAGTGTATATGTGAGTATATCTATCATACAAGTGAATATTCCACGTAAAAAATAATATACATGAAAAATATTTATAAAATGCTTGCTGAATAGGTGTGGGAGGCTGGTATATGGATCTGCAGAATAGATTTCCACATAGGGGTCAAGGAGTTAAGGAGTCAGAGTTGGGAGTCGGAGTCGGAGGAATCAAAGGAGTCAGAGTCGGACCTTATACCATCCGACTCTGCAACCCTGCTTTGTATCTTCCAATGTCAAGTTTGTTTTAAGATTATTGTATAGTATTTGCACACACTGTTGCCTCATCCATTTTATTCCAGATATCCACCACTCTGTGTGAGAAGCTATTCTTTTTCAGATCTCTTCTATAACTATCCTTTTTGAGTTTCTTTTTGTCCTCTTGTTTTTCTCCTCCCATTTTAATGCGTGTGTGTGTGTTTGTGTATTTACCTAGTTGTATTTTACGGGAAGGGGAGCTATGCTCATGGTGTCCCGTCTTCATATCTCATTTTATCTAAACCATTTTTAAATTCATGTATTGTTTTTGCATACACTACTTTCTCATCTAACTTTTTCCAACTGTCTATTACTCTGTGAGGAAAGCTGTTCTTTTTCACATCTCTTCTATAGCTGTCTTTTTTTCTTTTCTTTCCATGTTCTCTTGTACTGTATTTCTATCATCCCATTTTATTAGATTCTATCAATAATTTCTATGCCTTTCATGATTCTGTAAATAGCTATCAAATCTCCTCTCTCTCTTCTTTGCTCTAGTGTCTGTAGCTCAAGTTTTGTTAGTCTCTCTTCATATGATAGTTTTGAGAGTGTTGGTGCCAATTTTGTAATTGCTCTTTGTATTCTTTCAAAAAATATTTATACATTTTTTTGTACTTGGTGACCACATCGTTGCTGCATATTCCAATCTTGGTCTTATCAGAGTGATTAGAATTTTCTTCACCATTTCTTCATCAAGGTATGTAAATGCCACTTTGATTGTTCTTATTAAATTATAAGTTTCTCCAAAAATCATATTTATATGTTTCTCAGGTGACATATTATTCATAACAATGACGCCCAGGTCCTTCTCATTTTCTACTTTTTTTTATTCTTTCTCCCAATTTATATGATCCTGTTATTCTGTTTTTGCTTTTTCCAAATTCCATTATACTACACTTTTTAGTATTGAACTCCATCCCCCACTTCCTACTCCATTCCTGTACTTTATTTAGATCACTCTGTAGTGACTCACAATCTTCTTCCGTGTTCACTTTTTTTTTAATAGTTTTGCATCATCTGCAAAGAAGCTCATATAGCTTTCAATTTCTTCATCCATATCATTAATATATACAGCAAACATTATTGGGGCCAGAACTGTTCCTTGTGGAACACCACTTATTACGTCATCCCATTTTGAGTGTTGGTCTCTTATCACTACTCTCATTTTTCTTTCTTGCAAAAAGTATTCCATCCATTTAAGCAGTTTGCCCTGTATTCCTCCTTCAGTTTCTAATTTCTTAAGCAACTTCTTATGTGGTACTTTGTCAAAAGCTTTTTTTAGGTCTAGAAATGCACAATCAGCCCATCCATCTCTTTCTTGTATTATATCTATTAGCCTTGAATAGAAACATATCAAATTGGTGACGCATGATTGTCCTTGTCTGAATCCAAATTGCCTTGGATTTAGCACATTGTTTTTTTCTAAATACTTTATCCATCTACTTTTGACAATTCTTTCACATATTTTTGCTATTGTACTTGTTAGAGAGACTGGTCTATAGTTGGCAGGGTCTTCTTTATTTCCCCCTTTATATATAGGTACTATATTTGCTTTTTTCCAATCTTCTGGAACTTTTCCTTCTTTCAAGGAACTGTTTATTATGCTATGTATTTTGTCTGCCAGTTCATTCCTGCATTTTTTCAAAATCCAGTTTGCTATTTCATCTGGTCCATGCGATTTTCTGACATCAAGATTACTCAAGTGTTTCATTATTTCATTCTTTGTTACTTCTATTTCTTTCATGGGGGGGGACTTTCTCTTTCCATTCGATCTCTTCAGGTTGTATGTTCTCCCTTGTAAACGCCGATTTAAAATGCTTGTTCATAATTTCTGCCATTTCTATTTCCTCTGTGTATTCAACTCCTTGTCTTAATTTCTCCAAATCTTGTTTGTTTTTCAGTTTGTTGTTTACAAATCTGTAAAATAGTTTTGGTTGATCTTTACATTTTTCTATGACATCTTTTTCATATTTTCTCTTTTCCTCTCTGCACACTTGTACATATTCACTTCTATAACAAGTATATATTTCCAATTTTTCAGGTCTTATGTATTTCTTCCATTTGGTCCAAGCTTTGTCTCTTTTGTCTTTTAACTCCCTACAACTTTTGTTGTACCAGCACTTTACATATTCTTTTTCTTGTTTTTGTCTTGGGACATACTTTTCCACTTTTTTTTTTTTCTTTTTTCTTTTTTTTTTAATAAATTTTTGTCAAAATGTTCTATTTCTCTTCCACTGTTGTTTCTTCTTTGTATATTCCTTCCCATTTTTCTTTTTGAAAGAATTCTCTTATTTTATCAGTTTGTTTTTTCATACATCTTTCTTCCTTTTCTATATTGTTCATTTCTTTTCATGTATTTTTCCTCATTTAGTTCCAGTTCAATCAATATGTGGTCACTTTTCCACTATTCTAGGTTCAGATGTGATTATTAGGTCTAGTCTTGATGGTTCTTCTTCATTTCTATACCTAGTGTTCTCCTGTATCCATTGTGTCATTGTATGGTCAATAATCATCTCGAGTAGAACATTTCACCATGAGCCGTCTCCACCCTTTACTGTCATCTCTTTCCAGCAGACTTCTTTGCAATTAAAGTCGCCCATCATAACTATTCTTCCTTCATCTTCCATTATCTTATTTAATGTTATCTTTGTGTCTTCTAACATACTTTTATATTCACTCTCTTCCCACGAGGCTGTTTTTGGAGGCACATAATTTATCACAAACTTTCTGCTCTTCTTATCTCTGTCTTCCACTTCGATCATAATCATCTCTACTGTATTCTTTCCATATGTGACACACCTCACGTTTATATCCTTCTTAGTCAGGTTCATAACTCCATGCCCTTGTTTTGTCTCTCTGTTTCTAATCCAATAATTATATGCATCATGTCCTACACTGTTGGGTGGTAGTGGACCTTTTAATTTCGTTTCTACAATTCCCATTATGTCCGGTTCTTTTTCCTTCAGATAATCATTCAGCTCATTCAATCCTGTTATTAATCCATCTATATTTGTGTAAGACACTCTTAGTTTTCTGCCACTTCCATTGTATTCTCTGTTTCCCTTTTGTTTTTCTCTAGTATGTCATATTTCCTTACTCTCATATTCACTACTCTCCAATAGAATTTCTCTTTTTCTGAATCTGTGCTCTTCTCATTTTTTTTCCTTAGCTTCATGTCTTTTCATTTTTCCTCCTCTTTCCTCTTCATTCATTTCTCTTTTTATCCATACCTTTTTATATTGTTCACTTGCTGCTTCTTTCCCTGTTTTTGATAAGATATTCTCTGCCGTCGTTTGTGACCTGAATTTAATCTTAATTGGTCTGGTCTTATCTGTACTATACTTTCTGAGTCTATACATCTCTTCAATTTGTTTCATGATTTCATGTTCTTCTTCCTGAACTAATCCTAGTAAACTGCTTACTTTTTCTTTTTCCTGATTGATTCTTGTGGTTCTATTTAGGTTATGTTTCTCTTCCATTCCTAATATAAATATACATTTCTTTATATCTGCTAAGTCTCTTACTATATTCTCCTTCTCTCATCACTTTAATAACTGAGTCTTCAGTTCTTTCATTTGCTGTTTAATTATGTCAGAAAATGCAACTTTACTGTTTTCTTGGATTTTTTCCAACCCTGTACTTCTTTTGCTATGGCCTTTGTTGTCTTTATTATTCCTCTTTAATTCTTCATTCTCCTCTTTTAACTGTCTTTTTAATTCTTCTATTTCATTAGTTAAGTTTTTGTTCACCTTCTCTAGTTCTTCCAATTTTTCAACTCTGCGCAATCTTTGCTATGTTACCGAACCTAATCTCCCAATGTTTGTTCATTTGTTCAAGTTTTTCCTCTAGTCTTGCTAATCGGGGGAGGTTGGTATCCGCCCTCCCCCTCATTAAATCCCTGGAAATTATTATCCTCACCTTCCATTGTGCTGCTCTTATCTATATTTCTAATATTTACATTTTTGTTAATCCCTTCTATTGTTTACAAGACGCCTGGCCTCCTGGACCAAGTCCTCCCCTTCCTCATTTCCTTGCATTTCCCTCAGTAATCCCTCCCCTTCTTTTTCCTCACTTTCCCACTATACCACGAGCTATCCCCTTCCCTGTAAATACAATAAGGTACTTCCTTTGCGTTGAGATCCACGAAAATTTCACTTTTTCTTCAGAACTGCAATCTTCGCCGTCCATCCGACGAAAGTGTGTGTGTGTGTGAGAGAGAGAGAGAGAGATTGAGTGTGTGTGCCAGTGTGTATTTACCTAGTTGTATCTTACAGGAAGGGGAGCTACGCTCGTGGTGTCCCGTCTCTGTACCTCGCCATATCTAATTTGCTCTTAAATTCTTATGTTGTTTTTGCATACACTATTGTTTCGTCTCGTATGTTCCATACACCAACCACTCTGTGGGGAAAGCTGCTTTTTTAATGTCTCTTCTGTAACTGTCCCTTTTGAGTCTCTTTCCATGTCCTCTTGTGCTTCTCTTATCCCAAGTTAGTAAGTCGTCTCTATCAAGGACTTCTACGCCTTTCATAATCCTGTAGATGGTCAACAAGTCACCTCTTTCTCTTCTTTGTTCCAGAGTTGGTAGTTCTAGCTTTGACAATCTTCTTCATATGACATTTTTGATAATGTTGGGGCCATCTTCGTTGCTCATTTTTTGGGGGGAACATAAATCACCAGATTTTCTACTTTTCATATCTGTCTTCGACTTTTATCATGATCATTTCTACATTGTTCTTTCCCTCAGTAATTTTTGTCAAATTCAAGATTTCCTGGCCATGAACATAATTCCTCATCCCTGTTTCTAGTTTCTGTTTTAATCCAATAATTTCATAACCCTTGTCCAACATTATTGGGTGGTATTGGGCCCCTTAATTTCGTCTCCAAAATTCCCATTATGTCTGGTTTTTCATCTAACAGGTAATCATTTAGTTCATTCAGTCCTGAAAATAATCCGTCAATGTTAGTATAAGCCATTTTTTCCTCCATCTTTTTTTTTTCTGTTTTTTGTTTCGCCCATCCTGGTGTACCATTTTCTCATTCTCATGGTGATTACCCTTCAACAGAATTCCTTGCTTTCGTTATCCGTTATCTTCGCGTTTTTTCCTTGGCTTCATCTGTTAGTGTCTTCTCTTTTTCTAATTCCTTAACACTCATTTCTCTTTTAATCCAACTTGCTTGCTTTTTCTAATACGTCTTCTACCACCATTTGCGATCTTAGTTTTATCTTTAGGGGCCGATTTCTTTGAATAATGTCCCATCCTATAAAATTCATCTAGATCTTTCTCTACTTCCCGATCACTGTATTTTATTTCTTTTAAAATTGATATTGCTGTTCCTTTTTCAGGTTTTTTTCTCATGCACCTCGCCAGACCATGTTTTCCCTTAGTCCATATACCACAGTACATTTTTTCTATCCACTGCATATCTAACCCAATTTGCCTTTTCTTTAATTACTTGAATGATTGTATGTTTTGTATTTTCCTGCATCTGTTGTTGCACTATTTATTCAAAGGTATTTTTTTATTTTTCTATTCTTCTTCCATTTAATATTTTGCATATTTTCCTCACCTAAGTTTTCTTCAGTTCTTTCAGTCATTTCTTGTATTTTGTTATTTACATATATATATATATTTTTAAGTTTTCACAATTGGTCGTGTCGTTTTCATTTCTTAATTTTCACGTTTAACCTCTATTATATCGTTTTTCATTACCTTGAGTTCGGTTCTTAGTTCTGAGTTTGTTTTTCTTAGATCGGATATCTCGATGTTAGCTTGGGCTAAACATTCCATTAATTCTACAATTTCTTTCCTTAGTTTGAACTCGTTCTTCCACCATTTTCTATTATTACTCATTTTACGAATTAAATTTCTTCTCTCGTACTTATCAAAGCCTGAAAATGATTCATTATATATTCGATGCCTCGCTGGTGTCTCGATTGGTCTGTTTACATTGTACTTTGACGTGGCGCCCCTAAATGTCTTTGCTATCGAAACAACTTTCGATTCAAAATTATCGATATTTTCCTGCATTTTCTCTTACTAAGTCAAACTAGCACTGCAGAGAATTAATTATGGACACCCACAATTGCTCCCCCTCCCATTCAATACAAACCAGGCCTCCTTTCGTTGTACAATTAAGAATTTTTGTCTTCTACGGAGCACAAACGAAGATGTTTACGGTTCCGAAGCTAGCCAGTGTGTATATTTACCTAGTTGTATTTTGCGGGAGAAGAGCTATGCTCGAAGTGACACGCAGTCGTTTTCTCTTTCAATTTGTGTGGAAAGCTGTTCTTTTTCAAATATCTTCTATAGCTGTCCTTCTTAAGTTTCTTCTCGTATCCTCTTGTATTTCTTCTGTCCCATTTAAGTAGGTCATCCCTATCAAGGATTTCCATCCCTTTCATAATTCCGTAGATGGTTATCAAATCGCCTCTTTCTCTTCTTTGTTCCAGGGTTGATAAGTTTAGTTTGTCCAATCTTTGTTCGTATGTCAACTTGCTAAGTGCTGGTGCCATCTTTGTCATTGCTCTTTGATTTTTTCTAGTTTATTTATTTTATTTATTTATTCATTTGTACTAGGTGTCCATAGTGACGCTGCATATTCTAATTTTGGTCTTACCAGTGTAACTAGTATTCTCTTTACCATTTCCTCGTCCATGTAGTCAAAGGCCACTTTCATTGATCTTATCAAATTGTAGGTTTCTTCAACTATTTTGCTTACATGTTTGTCTGGTGTCATGTCGTTTGAGATAATTACTCCTAGGTTTCTGAGTTTACTTTTGTGTCAGGGTGAAAAGCTATCCCTCTAATATTTTGGATGTACTTAGAAATTGATTCATCATCCAGCTCTAATATCTTTAAATTACTATTGTAATCATTAACATTAATTATAATGAAATCCATAAAAAGGACTGTATTCGTCAACAAACACATGTAAAAATTTTACTATGTCAAATTATATTCCTTCTCTCGCTATCGGACAAAGGGATCAAGAACGTTTTCGATGTTTTGCTCACGCTCACGTGGTCTGATAGGGTGAAAAGATGCCCCGTAAACACTGCCAGACGGCCGAACAAAGCTATTAATGGTTTCTTCAAATTGTCCCGTTTAAAAGGGAACTAGTCTGGTCTCAGAACTAGTAGGAGACCGAATGGGACACAAGTTCTCAATTTCCTCCCTTCCCCGGTTTGGGAAGCGTTTGGGAGGATGTGAGAAGAAATAAATGCATCAAAGAAGGTCGAGTTTCTTTTCAACCACGAATGGAAAGCTGGAGTAGGACCCACATACCCACAGGTCCCATGTTCTACCAGACGACTAACCGGCAGTACAGTACAACTCCTCATCCTTCGGTTTGTGTCATTGGAAGTCAAGGAGTAGCGGAATAATGCTCGCTTCTTCCAGAATATGGGTGGCAATCTGTAGCATCTGAATTGTTGATCTATATTCAACAATTTTTTTTCTTTTCTTTTTTTCTGTCACGGTTCGCCGTGACATTTGTAATTTCCTTTGTACCAATTTTGTACTGACCGATATTTTTTGAGTTTTCCAAATTCCATTATACTACATTTCTTATTAATGTTGATATTCACTTCGTTCTTTATACTCAATTTCCGGACTTTGTCCAGGTCTTCTTGAAAAGATTTGGAATCTTCTGTATTTACTCTCTTCGATAGTTTGGCATCATCTGCAAAGAAGTTTATATAACATTCGATTCCTTCGTCCATGTCGTTTATATAAACAGCAAACATTTTCGTAGCCAATACAGCCTTGGGGGACGCCACTTATCTTATTTACCCAATTTGGGTTCTTTTCTCTTAGTACCACTCTCATTTTTCTTCCATTCAAGAAGTCTTTCATCCATTCCAATAATTTTCACTGTATTCTACCTATTGTTTAATTTTTTCTTCGTAGCTTTTTGTGTGGTACATTGTCAAAAGCCTTTTGTAAGTCCAAGAAGTCACAGTTTGCCCAACCATCTCTTTCTTGTATTATTTCTCGCAATCTTGAGTAAAAGCATATTAAGTTTGTATTACCTGGTACATAATCTTCCACTTCTAAATCCAAATTGGTTGGGGTTTAGTATGTTGTTCTCTTCCAAGTGTTTAGTCCATTTATTTTTGATAACTCTTTCGCATATTTTTGTAATTGTGCTTGTAAGGGATACCGGTCTATAGTTTGTTGGATTTTCTTTACCTCCTCCCTTATATAATGGTAAAATATTTGCATTTTTCAAAACTTGTGGTATTTTCCTTCTTTGAGTGAGAAGTCAATTATCTTGTGTATTTTATCTGTGAGTTCATCTATACATTCTTTTAATATCCAGTTCGCTATTCCGTGTGGCCCATATGACTTTCTGACGTCAAATTTCTTTATTTGGTCCCTATTTCTTTCTGTATCACCATTATTATTTATTTTTTTCATTTTTGGGGGATCCTTCTTGGTGTCTTTCATCCCACATTTGTGAGCTTTCAACTGCAAATACAGACCTAAAGTGTCTAGTCATTACTTCAGCCATTTCTACATCTATGTATTCTTTATTTCCTTCACACAGTTTCACTATTTCATGTTTGTCTTTTAGTTTATCGTTTATATATCTGTAAAATACTTTAGGTTGGTCTTTGCATTTGTCTATCATATCTTTTTCATATTTTTTTCTCTCTCTGCGTATGTCTACATATTTATTTCTCAGTTTGATGTATCTTTGCCATTTAGTCAATGTTTGTCTCTTTTCCATCTTTTCCAGGATTTGTCTGTTTTTCTCTTTGGTATTTGTGTACATTCTGTTTTTCATTAATACCGTAAACCACAATGCATTTCTTTTTGTCCACCGTGTCTCTCACCCAATTTTCCTTTTCTTTGACCAGCACTCTATGTACACCCTTTTCTGTTTCTGCTTAGGTACATGTTTACCTGTTCCCTCCTTATGCATTTCTTTAAAAATGTTCCATTTCTCTTCCATCTTTGTTTCATCATTTGCAATTTTTTCCCGACTAGCATTTTGATTTTTGATTTTTTCAAAGTTTTACAAAGTCAGTTTTACTGTACATTAATCTTCCTTCTCTATGTTTCTCGTTTCTTCTCACAACATTTTGTTCTTTAAGCTCGAACTCTATTAGTATGTGGTCACTCTTCCCAATGGGTATCTTATTATATATCTATTTCTTCCACAATTTCAGGCTCAGAAGTGAATATAAAGTCTAGTCTCAATGGTTCTTCGTTGTGTCTACATCTAGTGTTTTCTTTGGCCCATGGTCTTCCCAACTTATTTCCTTTGCATTAAAGTCACCCATAATTACTATGTTTTCTCCATATTTTAGTGTCTCGGTTAATATATTCTTGGTGTCTTCCAGTAATTTTGAGTGTTCGCTGTCAGTCCAAGTCTTAGTTTTTGGGGGCACATATACAACTATGAACTTTCTGCTTTTCATACTGCTATTTTTGACTTTGTGACCAATTCCACATTATCCTTACCTTCTGTTGCCTTTATTACATTTAGGCCTTCTCTAGTCAATTACATGACTCCTCCCCCTGTTTGTCCATTCTATTTTTCGACCAAAGATTGTATAAACCTTGTCTCACCATACTTGATGGTATAAAATCTTTTAGTTTTGTCTCCACATTTCCTATTATGTCTGGTTTCTCTATTGTCTTATTGTCAAATAGTCGTTTCATTAATTTATTCCAGATATCATACCATCCATGTTTGTATATGCTACTTTTATTTTTTTCCTTTCTTCTCTTTTTGGTTTAGGTTTCCATTTTTCTGATGTACCATTTTCTCTCTCTCTCTCTCTAAAAAAAAAAAAAAAAAAATCCTTAGCTTCACTTCTTATCGCCCCATCTTTCTCTACTTCCTCTTCATTCATTTCCTTTTTTATCCACACCTTTTTTTCACCGTTTGCTAGTTCTTAATTTAATTTTCATTGGTCTGTATTTTTTTTCTTGAGTATGTACCCATCCTATGCACGTCATCGATTTCCTTTTCCAAATTATGTCCCTCGTCCTGAACCGCTTTCAATATCTCCTTCGCAATTTCTTTCTCTTATTTTTCTCTTTGGTATTTGTGTACATTGTGTTTTTCATTGATACCGTAAACCACAATGCATTTCTTTTTGTCCACTTTGTCTCTCACCCAATTTTCCTTTTCTTTGATCACCTTCATCACTGTTTCCTTTGTATTCTCTTCTACCTGCTGCTGTACTATTTCTTTGAATGAGAGTTTTTTATTTTCGCGTTCCACTGATTTTTTATCTCGTTCAGATCGGTCTCTTTGATTGATTCTTCCATCTTTTCGGTTACTGCTTGTAATTGTTATTCAACCTTTTTCTTCAGTTCTTCATTTTTATTTCTAACCTCATTTTCCTTTCATTTTCTCTTTTAATCGCACTCAGTTCACTTTTTAGACCGTTTGTCTTAGTATCACCTCGTTAGTTGTGCGTAAGTTACCTCTAATTGTAAAGCTTTATGGTCTAATCTTAAATCAATCAATTCTTCTACTAAGTTGTTAATGTCTCGATTCCTTACTGCTCTGCTAATCCTAATATCTCTATCTGTGTCCATAGCTTTATCCATTGCTCCCCCTTCCCTCCTAAATCCCGAAAATAAATCAGTGTCGTACCTGTAGGTCGTCCTCGGAGTAACGTTTAAACGTGTTTTCTTGGGGATTACTCCCAGTGGGGACTCAATTCTGGATATATCCAATCCCCTCTTGGTTGGTTCGTTGATCCTAATTTCATCATTGTTACTTTCCATTCTGTGCTAAAACTATGATTCCAAGAACTGGAAGGAACACATACATTACCGGTCACACAAAAACATATTGTTGTATCCCGAAAATGACATGGCGCGCGCACGTGTGTTTGTGTCTGTATGTGTACGTGTGCCTATGTATATGTGCTCGTGAGTACGTGTACCTGTACTTGTTTCACCAGTCTTGGATCACGTGTTGGACTCGTGATCGACAGCTATTTCCCTCCTGGAAGAGAGTTCAGAGCTCATATATGACCGATCTATGGGTAATGCACACACACCCAACTCCCCGCCCACGAGTTGGAGTAACATCCCGCAGCGCAGACACTGAAATTATTTCAGCCCTGAGCGGAATTCGAACCCGGGCCTCCGTAGTTGCAGCCGGGAACTCTACCAACTGCTCCACGAGTTGTGTGCGTCCGTGTGTGTGTGTTTACGTGCGCGTGTGATTTACGTTCACCATGGTCTTGGATCACGCATTCTAGTTTGCTCTTAAATTCATGAATGGATTTTGCGCACACTTTCATTGTCCAGTTTGTTCCAAATGTCCACCCACTCTATCTGGAAAACTGTTTTCCTTCAGATCTCTTCTATAGCTATTTTTTTTTTTTTTCTGTCCATGTCCTCTTGTGCTTCTCTTGTCTTGTGTATTCACCTCCTCGGATCTGCTGCAGTCTGTATGTGTGTGTGTGTGTGTGTGTGTGTGTGTGTGTGTGTGTGTGTGTGTGTGTGTGTGTGTGTGTGTGTGTGTGTGTGAGAGAGAGCACACACACACACACACACACACACACACACACACACACACACTATCATATGAAGAGAGACTAGAAAAACTTGAACTACAGACACTAGAGCAAAGAAGAGAGAGAGGAGATTTGATAGCTATTTACAGAATCATGAAAGGCATAGAAATTACTGATAGAGAGAATCTGATAAAATGGGATGACAGAAATACAAGAGGACACGGAAAGAAAATAAAAAAAGACAGCTATAGAAGAGATTTTAAAAAGAACAGCTTTCCTCACAGAGCAATAGACAGTTGGAACAAGTTAGATGAGAAAGTGGTGTGTGCAAAAACAATACATGAATTTAAAAATAGTTTAGATAAAATGAGATATGAAGACGGGACCCCACGAGCATAGCTCCCCTTCCCGTAAAATACAACTACAACTAGGTAAATACACACACGCATACACTGCTGCTGCGTCATCTTAGCCGCCACCTACTGGAAGCTGCATCTCGATGCGCTCCCCTCTCCCTCCCACCGTGACACGTGATTTCACTCCCACTTGACCTTTTCACTCCGTCAATCACCATCACTGCCACCAACTCTCCCGCTGCCACAATTCCTAGCCGATGGTGCTAACGACTATACAACAGCAGGTCAGTTTTCTTCAGAAAACTATAGCTACGACGACATAAAGATTTGCGCGCCATGCGGCCGATTCGACTTGTTCATTCATTCATCCCCGTCGCCTCGCCTTATTGGACGTGCCTCCTCCTCCTTTGGCGGCGTCGTCATGACGCTACTTAGTTTCCATTCCGAATCAAACCAATCATCACTTTCTCCTCTTGCTCCTCCTACTCTAATTTCATTAGAGAGTGCCTCCTCTTCCGCAATCACAAAGTACCCTTATCTACTTGGACGTCCAAGTAGTCGTCCTTCTACTTCCCTCCACTTCCACCTCCTGAGACCTCTACCAAGACCAGTCGCCATCATCATCATCTCGACCACACTCCTACTGCTAATACGACATTTAAGACGTCACCACTTCTACCATCACCAACACAATTCTACCATCACCAAGATAACTCTAAACTGCTACAACACATTGAACTACCATTACGACTACTATCTCCACCGCCACCACCACGTCCTCCTGCTTCTCCATCCCCTAACAGTCACTATCGCAACCACAAATGCCATCGTCAGTACCTACAACCAACCAACCAACCATCACCACCACCTCGACCAACCTCACGCCCAACCAAGTTCCATGTTACCACCAATTTTATACTAACTACACAACCTAACACCAATCCACCATTTCCACCACCACCTCCCCTTCCACAATCTCCCCCTTGACATTGATTTTCCTTCTCCGCCAGCCTCAGCCTCACCTATTCCTCCTCATGAGCTCGCCCTCGAGATACTACTCCTCAGGCTTCTCCTCCTCCTCCTTCCCTCATTTCTCTCCCTTCGCTCTTGCTCCTCTTAACCTTTTATCAGTTTCCCCCGTCACTTCTCATCTTCCTCTTTTTCTGCCAAACTTCCTTTCCAGCGTGTTCCCAAACCTTCATCTCTTCGACTTTACTTTCATCAACCTTGTTGTGTTTTTATGTCATGTAACCCTCCCCCTCCAGTAATCCACTACCGGATCCTTTGCCCAACACCTCCACTTCTATTTCGCCAAACCCTTGCCATTAACCCCATCCCAACTCATCGTCGCCGCCCCCCCCCTCATCTCCTGCGCCATCTCCTCTTGTCTTCACTATGATCTTTTTTTTAAATCGAAGAGCCTGAATTTTCTCTCTCTTCGCTACCATGACAATTTTATTACCATCACAATCACCATCATTATTATTATAATTACTATGATTATCATTATTTACAATGTGGCTTCCGGCAACCCGTAACCAGATTAACTCATTTGGATCGGCTCCGAGGCGGACCACCTGTTGGGCTTGACGGAACAGAGCATGTGGGGTCTCGGTCCACCGATATCCACTCCCCATCCCCGAACCACCCCTGATCGCGCATTGAGTAATGGCCCCCGACCGCTGTTCACCTCAGGATCTGAGATGACTTGGGCATCACTGTGTGTGTGTGTGTATTTACCTACCTAGTTGTATTTACCTAGTTGTAATATACGGGAAGGGAGCTATGCTCGTGGTGACCTGTCTTTGTATCTTTTCGCATCAAGTTTTATCTTAAAATCTTGTAAAGTGTGTGTGTGTGTGTGTGTGTGTGTGTGTGTGTGTGTGTGTGTGTGTGTGTGTGTGTGTGTGTGTGTGATACATCAGCTTCCTCCGGGTATCGTCACTACAAGAATGGCATACCATGGCACAGTCTCCTGCATCCATGTCTGAACAGTTCCAGACCACCGACAAGGCTGAGGTCAGGGCGGGTACCAGTCCCGCAAACCATGAAAAAAAAGAGCCCGTCTCAGCTGCACTGGTTCAGAGTGAACCTGCACAAGGGCAATCGAGGAAGTTCTCTCCACCACCCCCGGCCTCATGCTTCGGTCCTCCCTGACGGGATAAACTATCCTCCACTCCCCACCAGCCTCCCCTCAACGCTCGAGCCCCTTTCATCCAGGGTGGTACTTTTCATCTCACTCTTGCTGCCGCATGGCGACTTCACTCTTCATCCCAGTGTCATCGCCCCACTCCCTACAACCGTGGGTGTACACCTACTGGGTTGTAAGGTGCTGCTGCTCCTGCCGCAACCTGGCACACTTCGGTTCGTTGCCGCAGCCGAGCTAATTTTTCTCCGTCATTACCCCCATGGCATTTTAATAAAGGGGCCAATTACATAATCCATGCCACCAACACCTACTAACCCGACCAAGATTGCATTTAGCCTTACTTTCTTTTCCTCCTGATCTTTCTTCTCTTACCGCTGATTCGTGACCGTCATCTATTTTCCTATAATCTATGGGAAATATTATTACTTTATACACACACCCAATCCCTTTACTCAAGGAAGTAACGTTTCTCAGCTTGTGTGTGTGTGTGTATTTACCTAGTTGTATTTTACGGGAAGGGGAGCTATGCTCGTGGTGTCCCGTCTTCATATCTCATTTTATCTAAACTGTTTTTAAATTCATGAATTGTTTTTGCACATACCACTTTTTCGTCTAACTTGTTCCAGATGTCTATTACTCTGTGGGAAAAGCTGTTCTTTTTCAGGTCCCTTCTATAACTGTCTTTCTTGATTTTCTTTCCGTGTCCTCTTGTATTTCTATCATCCCATTTTATTAGATCCTCTCTATCAATAGTTTCTATGCCTTTCATGATTCTATAGTTATTAAGTCTCCTCTCTCTCTTTGCTCTAATGTCTGTTGTTCAAGTTTTGTCTCTCTTCATATGATAGTTCTGAGAGTGTTGGTGCCAATTTTGTAATTGATCTTTGTATTCTTTCAAGTTTTGTTAATCATTTTTTTGTACTTGGTGACCACATCGTCGCTGCATATTCCAATCTTGGTCTTATCGAAGTAAATAGTATTTTCTTCACAATTTCTTCGTCCAGGTATGTAAATGCCAACTTGATAGTTCTTATTAAGGTATAAGTTTCTCCATTTTTTTTTTTTCCTATGTTTCTCAGGGGATATATTCATAATAATGACTCCCAGGTCCTTCTCATTTTCTACTTTTTTCATCTCTTCTCCCAATTTATATGATCCCACTATTCTTTTTTTGCTTCATCCAAATTCCATTATACTACACTTCTTGATATTGAATTCCATCTCCCACTTCCTACTCCATTCCCATACTTTACTGAGATCACTCTGAAGCGACTCACAATCTTCTTCAGCGTTCACTTTTTTTCAACAATTTTGCATCATCTGCAAAGAAGCTCATATAACTTTCAATTCCTTCATCCATATCACATATATATATATATATATATATATATAGCAAACATTATTGGGGCCAAAACTGTTCCTTGTGGAACACCACTTATCACTTCATCCCAATTAGAGTGTTTGTCTCTTATCACCACTCTCATTTTTCTTTCATGCAAGAAGTCTTCCATCCACTTCAGTAGTTTGTCCTGTATTCCTCCTGCAGTTTCTAATTTCTTAAACAACTTCCTAAGTGACACCTTATCAAAAGCTTTTTTCAGGTCTAGAAATGCACAATCAGCCCATCCATCTCTTTCTTGTATTACATCTATTAGCCTTGAATAGAAACACATTAAGTTTGTGATGCATGATCGTCCTTGTCTAAATCCAAATTGCCTTGGATTTAGTATGTTGTTTTTTTTCCAAATGCTTTACCCATACAGTTTTGATAATTCTTTCACAGATTTTAGCTATCGTACTTGTAAAGAGACCGGTCTATAGTTAGTAGGGTCTTCCTTGTTTCCCCCTTTATATATTGGTACTATATTTGCTCTTTTCCAATCTTTTGGAACTTTTCCCTCTTTCAATGAACTGTTTATTAGGCTATTTATTTTGTCTGTTAGTTCATTCCTGCATTCTCTCAAAATCCAGTTTGCCATTTCATCTGGTCCATGCAATTTACTGACATCGAGATTACTCAAGTGTTTTATTATTTCATTTCTTGATACTTCTATCTCTTTCATAGGGGGAACTCTCTCCTCCCCTTTGATATCTCTAGGTTGTATGTTCTCCCTTGTAAACACCGATTTAAAATGCTTATTAATAATTTCTGCCATTTCTATATCCTGTGTGTATTCGACTTCTCCTTGTCATAGTTCCTCTAATTCTTGTTTGCTTTTCAGTTTGTTGTTTACAAATCTGTAAAATAGTTTTGGTTGATCTTTACATTTTTCTATGACATCTTTTTCCTATTTTATCTTTTCTTCTCTGCGCACTTGTACATATTCATTTCTATAACTGGTATATATTTTCCATTTTTCAAGTTTTTGCCTTTTTTCCATTTTATCCAAGCTTTATCCTTTGTCTTTTAACTCCCTACATCTTTTGTTGTACCAGCACTTTACATATCCTTTTTCTTGCTTTTGTCTTGGCACATACTTTTCCACGCCTTTATAATTTTTTGTCAAAATACTCCATTTCTCTTCTACTGTTGTTTCCTCCTTGTGTACTCTTTCCCAGTCAGCTTTTTGAAAGAATTCTTTTATTTTGTCAAAGTTTGTTTTTTCATACATCAATCTTCCCTTTCTATATTGTTCTTTTTCTTATGTATTTTTCCTCATTTAGTTCCAGTTCAACCAATATGTGGTCACTTTTACTTATTGGTGTTTTATATTCAATCTTGTCCACTATTTCGGGTTCTGATGTGATTATTAGGTCCAGTCTCGATGGTTCTTCCTCATTTTTATACCTAGTATTCTCTTGTACCCATTGCATTATTATATGTTCAATGATCATATCAAGTAATACATTTCCCCATAGGTCATCTCCACCCTTCACTGTCATCTCTTCCCAGCAGATTTCTTTACAATTAAAGTCACCCATTATGATTATTCATCCTCCATCTACCCTTATCTTACTTAGTGATATCCTAGTGACTTCTAACATATTTTTGTGTTCTCTCTTTTCCCACGAAGCTGTTTTAGGAGGCACATAATTTACTACAAACTTCCTGCTCTTCCTATCCTTGTCCTCCACTTCCATTGTAATCATCTCTATTCTTTCCATATGTGACATTCCTCACATTTACACCCTTCTTAGGAACCTTACTCCACCCCCTTGTTTTACCTCTCTGTTTCTAATCCAACAATTATATGCACCATGTCCTACAGTGTTGGGTGGTAAGGGACCTTTCAATTTTCTCTCTACAATTCCCATTATGTCCGGTTCTTTTCTCTTCAGGTATTCATTCAGTTCATTCAAGCCTGTTATTAATCCATCTATATTTGTGTAAGACACTTTTAATTTTCTGCTACTTTTTGTTTTTCCTCCTCTCTTTCCTCTTTATTCATTTCGCTTTTTATCCATAGCTTTTTATATTGTTCACTGTCTGCTAGTTTCCCTGTTTTTGCTAAGATATTCTCTGCTGTTGTTTGTGACCTGAATTTAACCTTAATTGGTCTGGTCTTATCTGTACTATATTTCCCAAGGCTATACATTTCTTCAATTTGTTTCCCTATTTCAGGTTCATCTTCCTGAACTAATTCTAATATATTATTTACTTTTTCTTTTTCCTCCTTGATTCTTGTAGTCCTATTTAGATTATACTTCTCTTCCATCCCTAATATAATTATACATTTATTTATAACTGCTAAGTCTCTTACTATATTCTCCTTCTCAATATCATTATATGCAATTTTGTTGTTCTTTTGGATTTTTTTTTCCAACCCTGTGCTTCTTTTGCTATGGACTTTTTATTCTCTTTATTATTATTCTTTAATTCCCCATTCTCATCTTTTATTTCTTTTAACTGCCTTTTTAATACTTCTATTT
The DNA here is from genome assembly GCF_046742065.1 of Oratosquilla oratoria. Classification (NCBI taxonomy): domain Eukaryota; kingdom Metazoa; phylum Arthropoda; class Malacostraca; order Stomatopoda; family Squillidae; genus Oratosquilla; species Oratosquilla oratoria. The sequence continues at coordinate 60,001,788 of NC_134793.1, read as the reverse complement.
CTTTAGTTTTTGGTTCATCTTCTCTAATTCTTCCAATTTTTCAGCTCTCTGCGTGATCTGCGTGAGTTGACTGAACCTATCCTTCCAATGTTTGACAATTTTCTCAAGTTTTTCTTCTAGGCTTGATAATCGGGGAGGGTTGGCTTCCACCCCCCTCATTAAATCCATGGAAATTATTATCTTTACCTTCCATTGTGCTCCTCTTACCTATATTTCTAATCTTTACATTTTTGTTAATCCCTTCTTCATCACTAAAATCCTTCCTCATTTCCTTCCATTTCCCTCAGTAATCCTTCCCCTTCTCCTTTTTCATCACCTTCCCACTACACCACGAGCTTTCCCCTTCCCTATAAATAAAAAAAGGTACTTCCTTGACGTTGAGATCCATGATAACTTCCCTTCTTTTTCGGAGCTCCAATCTTTGCTGTGAATCCGTCTACGTGTGTGTATTTACCTAGTTGTATTTTACAGGAAGGGGAGCTATGCGCCTGGTGCTCTGTCTTCATATCTCATTTTATCTAAACTGTTTTTAAATTCATGTATTGTTTTTGCACACACCACTTTCTCATCTAACTTGTTCCAAATATCTATTACTCTGTGAGGAAAGATGTTCTTTTTCAGATCTCTTCTATAGCTGTCTTTCTTGATTTTCTTTCCGTGTCCTCTTGTATTTCTATCATCCCATTTTATTAGATCCTCTCTATCAATAGTTTCTATCCCTTTCATGATTCTGTAAATAGTTATCAAATCTCCTCTCTCTTCTTTGCTCTAATGTCTGATAGTTTTGAGAGTGTTGGTGCCAATTTCGTAATTGCTCTTTGTATTCTTTCAAGTTTTGTTATACATTTTTTTGTACTTGGTGACCACATCATTGCTGCATATCCTTGGTCTTATCAAAGTGGTTAGTATTTTCTTCCAGGTATGTAAATGCCACTTTGATTGTTCTTATTAAATTATAAGTTTCTCCAAAAATTTTGTTAAAATGTTTCTCAGGTGACATATTATTCATAATAATGACTCCCAGGTCCTTCTCATTTTCTACTTTTTTTATTCCTTCTTCTCCCAATTTATATGATCCTATTATTCTTTTTTTGCTTTTTCCATATTCCATTATACTACACTTCTTAGTATAGAACTCCATCTCCCACTTCCTACTCCATTCCCATACTTTATTGAGATCACTCCGTAGTGACTCACAATTTTCTTCAGTGTTCACTTTTTTTTTAACAGTTTTGCATCATCTGCAAAGAACTTTCTATTTCTTCATCCATATCATTAATATATATAGAGCAAGCATTATTGGGGCCAGAACTGTTCCTTGTGGAACACCACTTATTACTTCATCCCAATTAGAGTGTTTGTCTCTTATCACTACTCTCATATTTCTTTCTTGCAAAAAGTCTTCCATCCATTTAAGCAGTTTGCCCTGTATTCCTCCTTCAGTTTCTAATTTCTTAAGCAACTTCTTATGTGGTACTTTGTCAAAAGCTTTTTTTAGGTCTAGAAATGCACAATCAGCCCATCCATCTCTTTCTTGTATTATATCTATTAGCCTTGAATAGAAACATATTAAGTTGGTGACGCATGATCGTCCTTGTCTGAATCCAAATTGCCTTGGATTTAGCACCTTGTTTTTTTTCTAAATACTTTACCCATCTACTTTTGATAATTCTTTCACAAATTTTTGCTATTGTACTTGTTAGAGAGACTGGTCTATAGTTGGCAGGGTCTTCTTTATTTCCCCCTTTATATATAGGTACTATATTTGCTTTTTTCCAAAAATAGGATACGGTGGGAGAATGAAATTATGGACTTAAGAAAGGATATAATTGGACTAATGGACTGCTTAACACAAGCAAATCACGAAATTTCTGACCTAAGAAAAACCAACTTAAACAAATGAAAAAGGAATATAAATGAGCTGAAGAGTGATAATGAAAAGAAGAGAATAAATGATAATAACAATAGCGAAAACTTAAAGAAACAGGTGAACGATAAATTACAAGAAATGACGGAAAAGATTGAAGAGAACCTAGGTGAGGAAAGTATTCAGAAAATTAAGAAGTGGAAGGAAAACATTGAAAATAAGGAAATTGCTTTCAAAGAAATAGTCAAGCAGCAAATGCAGGATAATGCAAAAGATACAATTATCCAAGTGATTAAAAAGCTAATTGGGTGAGAGATACAGTAGATAGGAAAAAATGTATTGTGGTATATGGACTAAAAGAAAAACAGGGATTGGCGAGGTACATAAGAGGAAAAGAAGAAAAAGAGACAGCAGTAGAAATCCTAAATGAAATTCAGGGGGGAGTTCGAGATGCAGCAAAGACCTGGACGAGACATATAGAATCAGTCGCTATTCTAAGGATAGAAATCGACCTCTAAAGATAAAATTAAGGTCACAGATGGTAGTAGAAGACATATTTGAAAAAGTAGGCAACCTGGCAAGGAGTGAAAAGTACAATAAGATATGGATAAAAAGAGAAATTAATACTGAAGAATTAGAAAAAGAAAAGTCACTAAGAGAAGAAGCAAAGGAAAAAAACTCAATGAGAACGGAGACAGAAAGCAAGGAATTCCATTGGAAAGTAATCAACATGAGATTGAGGAAATGGCACATCAAACCAAAGACAGAAAAATAATGGAGGAAGAAGAAAATTAAAATTTGCCTTTACTAATATTGACAGATTAATTTCAGGACTGAATGAACTCAATGATTACCTGCAAGAAGAAAAACCAGACATAATAGGAATTGTAGAGACTAAACTAAGAGGTGAAATACCATCCATCGATATTGGACAAGGACTATATAATTACTGGATAAAAAACAGGGACAAGAAACAGGGAGGAGGAATCGTGTTCTTGACCAAGAAAGACTTAAACGTGACAAAAATTGCAGAGGGCAAAGGTAATGTTGAACTGATCATGATTAAATTCGAAGGGCAAGTATATGAAAAGTAGAAAGTTTGTGGTGACCTATGTGCCTCCAAAAACGAACGCTTGGAAATAGAACAAACATAAGAAAAAAATGTTAGAAGATACAAGGAAATCACCAAATGAGATACTAATGGGCAGGGGTAATCTGGTAATTATGGGGGACTTCAATTGCAAAGAAATTTGTTGGGATAACATGACAGTGCGAGGAGATGACTTGTGCTGGACATGACTATGGAATACACAATGACCCAATGGGTCAGCGAAAACACCAGATACAGAAGCAATGAAGAGCCGTCGAAACTAGATTTAATATTTACAACAGAACCTGAAATTGTGGACAAAATCCATTACAAGACACCAACTGGAAAGAGTGACCATATACTAATCGAAACTGTACTAAAGGAAGAAATAGACATGGAGAGAAATGAAAAGCATAGGAAAGGAAGATTGATGTACAACAAAACGGACTTTGCAAAACTAAAGATATTCTTCCGGAATGCAAACTGGGATAAATTCTAGATGGAAGAGACAAAAGTGGATGAGAAATGGAATATCTTCATGTAAAATTACAATGAAGGGGTAAACAGGCATGTACCAAGACAAAAGCGAGAGAGTACATCAAATGTTGGTTCAACAAAAGATGCAGTGAGGCAAAAGACAGAAGGGACAAAGCTTGGAAAAGGTGGAGAAAAGATAAAAAAGCTAGTAAATGGCAAATTTATATAAACTATAGAAATGAGTATGTTAATGTGAGAAGAGAGGAGAAAAGGAACCATGAAAAGGATATTATAGATAAATGCAAAGATCAACCCAAACTATTCTATCAATATGTGAATGGTAAACTTAAAAACAAACAGGAAATGGTGAAACTACGCCAAGGAAATATAGAATACACAGAAGGATTAGAAATGGCTGAAGTCATGAACAATCACTTTAAATCCATCTTCACCAGAGAGAAAATAAAAAATTGGGACGAAGACAATAACAAACAATCTCCCCACATGAGTGAGTTTACAACACAAAAAGAAATATCAGAATACCTATCAAAACTTGACGTCAGAAAATCACATGGCCCGGATGGAATTGCAAATTGGATTCTAAAGGAATGCAAAGAAGAACTAACGGACAAAATACACAACATAATAAATAGCTCACTCAAAGAAGGAAAGATACCTTAAGACAAAATTTTCACATTGAATGAGAATCAGACAAGAAACAATGGTCTCAAACTGTCCGGAAATAGATTCAATTTGGAAGTAGGTAGAAACAACTCTGCCAACCGTGTAGTTAATGAATGGAATAAACTTCCTGCACAGGTAGTGCAATGAGGTTCAGTTCAAAGCTTTAAGAATCATTTAGATAAACACCTAAGCAAGATGCTGTAATGATTATGATTTATTTTATATTATTTGTTTTTGTTTTGTCATCATTTGTCTGTTTGATTTTCATTTATTATTAGTTATATGTTAATTTATTATTATTTACTATTTACCTGTTTGTTTATTATTCAACTATACTAATGCATTTATTTAATTTGTTATTTACATTATTATAGTTTTTATTTATTAATTTATTATTATGATGATTTTTTTTTTGCATCCGACCTAGATTTGGACCAAATGGTCTCCTGTTGGCATGTTCCGCCTTAGTAATCCTTTGACTGGAAAAATCCTAACATTGTACCAATATATAAAGGAGGAAACAAGGAAGAACCCACCAACTATAGGCCAGTATCACTAACAAGCACTATAGCCAAAATTTGTGAGAAAAGCATCAAGAATAAATGGGTAAAACATCTGGAAGACAACAACATAATAAACCCAAGACAATTTGGGTTCAGACTAATAGACATAGTGCAAGAAAGAAATGGATGGGCTGATTGTGCCTTTCTAGACTTGTAAAAAGCTTTTGACAAAGTACCACACAGAAAATTACTAAAAAAAAAACTGGAACACATAGGAGGAATACAAGGGAACCTACTAAAATGGATGGAGGACTTCCTGACTGGTAGAAAGATGAGAGTAGTGCTCAGAGAAAAATATTCAGATTGGAAAGAGGTGATCAGTGGAGTACCGCAAGGATCTGTATTGGCACCAATAATGTTTGCTACTTATGTGAATGACATGGTCGAGGGCGTGAAATGTTACATGACCTTCTTTGCAGACGACGCCAAACTGTTAAGGAAAGTAGAAACTGATAAGGACTGTGAAGCACTGCAGGAAGACCTGAATAAGGTATGGAACTGGAGTCAGAAATGGGAAGTGGACTTTAATACTAAGTGTAGCATAATGGAGTTTGGAAAAAGCAAAAACAGAATATCAGGAAAATATACAATTGGAACCAGGGAGGTAAAGAAGGCAGGATCCGAAAAAGACTTTGGGGTAATTATCACAAATGACTTGTCCTATGATAAACAGATTAATAAAATTGTTGGGGAGGCTTACAACTTGCTAAGATCAATAAAAGTGGCATTTGCATACTTGGACAAAGACATGATAAAAAAAATATTGGTTACCGTATTTTTCGGACCATAAGGCACGGGCAAAATCCTTAAAATCGGCCAAAATCGGGTGGTGCGCCTTATCGTGAGGTGCGCCTTATGTGGCTTCAGCGCAAAAAAAAATGCCTTGGACAGTGACGTACTATTTTGACACATTTCGTAGCTAGCCTGCCAACGGCGACAGTGCATAGGCCTAGCAAAAGTTACAACCAAGTTATAACCAAGATGCATGTATCTTGACAAGAACATTGCGAAAACTTCGACAGTTTTTGAGTCCATGCCACTGCATTCATTCACGCTATCATGGCTATGACATGATAGCGTCCACAACACAGCCATTTTGCATTGGTCTAGTCTCGCTCCATGCCGACTGTAGTCATTTGGGTATTTCTTTAGTTTCGACCATGGGCGCAATATAACAATTTAGAAAAGTAATTATTAATTTTGTAAATTAAAATGTATCAACGTAATATGCAATTTTGTGGGCAGAAATGAAAATAAAAAATACCTTGCTACAAGCAAATATGCTAATGAACGAAGTCGGTATCATAGGATTGGGACGCCATCTTGTTGTCTGTCAACTGACGGCCTTGGTACTTCCGACAGTACCTCGCTAGGTACATTTTCTTGAAGGAATGTTATGGAGAGGAGATACATGCATTCCTTCAAGCTGCAAGAACTTTGTATACCCTGCAAGCTTGAGAGAGTGGTTGAAAAGCCCGCCAACGTCTCTCACGACGACAACAACGAGGACAAGCCGGATGACATTTAATTTGCAGGTAATGATTTATTAAACACAGATTAGGTTAGGTTAGATGAATTTATCCTTTCATTTCTTCGACATCGGCATCTATCATAACAAATATGGCGTACCATTCGTCCGACACAACTTCGTTACTTACGAAATCTGTTTTAACACCTTTTTTGTTTTTTATTTCCGCTCACAAAATTGCATATTACGTTGATACATTATAATTTACAAAATTAATAATTAATTTTCTATTGCTATATTGCGTCCATGGTTGAAACTAAAAATTTACCGTCATTTGTAATAAATCTTGTGTTTTTAAGTGAATAGAGAATTCCGGGAATAAAACTTCTAATATTGGTTTTATTCCCCACAATTCCCGTAACGTGTTTATGTTGTTTTTTTGGGGTATTGGCAGGGCAGACCGTCCATGGAGGTGGTCTGATTTCACTGACCAAAATAAAAAAAATATATCATTTATTTTTCGTAAATTTGCCAAATCACAACCGATTTTTCTCATTCAACAACGAAAATGTTCAGTTCTGAATGCACTTACCTATGCATGATTATCTGATGATGAGACCAGGTGCACCTTATGGTCAGGAGCGCCTTATGTAAGAACGGGGAGTAGCAAATTACGGCTGCGCCTTATGGTACAAAGCGCCTTATGGTCCGAAAATTACAGTACATTGATAAGGCCTACACTAGAGTATGCGGCGGCATTGTGGTCACCCAGTACCAAAAAGAATATAAAGAAAATAGAAAGAATCCAGAGAGCAGCTACAAAAATGGCACCTGCACTTGCAAACCTATCATATGATGAGAGATTGGCTAAACTGGAGTTACCGATGCTGGAGCAAAGAAGAGAGAGAGGTGACCTACTGACCATCTACAGAATCATGAAAGGCACTAGACTGGGACAAGAGAAACACAAGAGGACATGGAAAGAAAATAAAAAAAACATAGCTACAGAAGAGAACTGAAGAAAAAGTTTTCCACATAGAGTAGTGGACACTTGGAACAAACTGGATAATGAAATAGTATGCACAAAAACCATTCATAAGTTAGTAAACTAGTCACTGCGAGATACAAAGGCGGGACACCACGAGCATAGCTCCCCTTCCCGCAAAATACAACTAGGTAAGTACAATAATTCATGGAATACTATAGCTAGTTGGAAGTCTGGTGGTTTAATTACACCAAGTGAGTTTTTTGTGTGATCTTGAGAAAATAGAACACATGTTCTTATGTTACCATGGCCAGAAATCACTAACACCAGGAACAAACTCCACAGAGAAATTAACAACACAAATCTGTACATATGTGACATTGCCTCAAGAGGTTATTAATTTTTTTGTAAGGACACGCATGTTTTTTTGGAATGTGTAACCTAAATAGAAATCTAAGACTTCACAAGAGTGAAAAAAGGAAATATTCTAATCTAGTCAAATAAAAGTTATTACCTGTTGTTTCGGTTTTGATATTCCATTGTATGTGTTTGAGAGAGAAAGAGAGAGAGAATGTTTACGTACAATCACACACTAATTATTATCATCATCTTTGACGCCTGCTCCTAGGAGCTCCCACAATGAGATGACCACGGCAGAAGAGCTTCCATCTCTATCCAAACACACTCTCCTTGCCTGCTCAAGATCTCTCAATGATCTTTCACACCTCTCACTGACATACTCCCGCACCCTATCCCTCCATCATTTTACGGGAGGTCACCCTTCATCATTCCCCCCCTCTATCTCACATACACCCTCTTGGTCATCCTACTCTCTTCCATTCGCTCCATGTGGCCAAACCACTTTAACGTCTATCTCTATGTCTTCAACCACTCTACATTTCTTCCCCTCACCTTTGAGACCCATTGGAAAAAGCTCATACACACTTTCAGTACTCATTCTATCCATTCTACTTACACCACAAGCACTTCTCACATAACTCATTTCCACTGCCTGCATTCTAGACCTCTGACTCTCATTCCAAAGCCATGTTTCAATTGCATATTTGAGGGTTGGTACTATTATTGCATTTCTTAAATCCCTCTTGGCCACACACATATACTAATGCATCACAATTTTTTATGAGGAGTCCCAGCAGCGACAGGTGTAGATATAACACACACACACTGATAATAGCAATGAGCTAGAGAGAAATAACGGGGGAAAAATATAATAATTCCAGTCTTCCTTAGCGTTTCAGTTTTCTTCATTGTTTCACAAAGAGAAAACGGAAGCAGCCCGATGACGTCAGAAGCTGCACAGAATGGATCAAATGTTTAGACCTGGTATATATAGACCTTGGTTCAAGCTGAGGTTTCAGGTGTCCAAAAGCGTTCTGTCACAGTGGTCTCAATTTACTTCGTGGTGATGCCATTCAATCTGTGGTTCACACAGGAGGCTTTCTTTCTGTCTGTGCCCGAACAAACTGTGAAATATGGCAACATGCTAAGGGGCATCGCCTAATGGGACAACACAAAAACCCACCTCCTCATGAAGGAACTACACAAACAGCGGCGGCAGCAGCATCCACGACCCTCAGGGGAAGAGGGAAAGGAACGGGGTTGTGCAGTGCCACCAACACAACCATCATCCAAACCCTGACATCTCGTAGGATGGCCTTACCTGCAAAAGGAGAAAAACAACATTAAAATCAAGGTACTTACAAATGCACGCATGCTCGTTCTTGACTCCATACATTCCCAGACACTGCTTGGTAGTCGGGACATTTGATGTGTGTGTCTTTCAACAGATTTTGAGACCATGGATAATGATGATGATGATAATGGTGATGATGACCCGTCTGTGGGGCCTTGCCGCTTCCGCACTGGGTGGCACTGGTCAGTCTCCTCCGGCTATCGACAAGCTATTCTATCCCCAACACCTTCCCCTTGGTAGGTTCTGATGAAATGGACTGCAGCCTCTCTCGAATACCCATTTCTGTATGTCTGCCTGTGCCTCCAGCGGCGGTGGCGTCAGCAATTACCCAATGCCGATCACCGCCAAACCCTGTAACTGAACTGTCTGTGGCATCCACCCCTACCACCAACCCCTTCGACAGCAAAGGTTAGTGACCATTTCTCTCTCTTTACATACATACACACACACACACACACACTTCAGCGAATGGACGGCTTGGATGACGTTCTGAAGAAAACTGAAGTCTGTGGATCCCAACGCAAAGAGAAGTGCCTAGTGTTTTTACAGGGTGGGGGGGAAATTGCTCGTGGAGTAGTGGGAAAGTAGGGAAAGAGGAAAAGGGGAGGGATTACTGAGGGAAATGGAAGGAAATGAGGAGGGAGTAGACTTGGCCCAGCCAGACAAGCGAAAGGTAAACAAAAGACTGAGTGAGGATGAAATGTCTAATAAAAATGTAAAGATTAGAAGTATAGAGAGGAGCAATACAGTAGAAAGTGACGAGAATATGTTCCAGGGATTTAAAGAGGGTGGGGGGGACACAAACCCCCCCCCCCCGCCCGACTGATAAGACTAGAGGAGAGAGTTGATAAGGTGATCGAGGACTTGGAACGTAAGTTAGGTAATGTTGACTCCATTTTCCAGAGAATTGAAAGGTTGGAACAACTAGAGAAGGCTAACAGAAACTTAACTGAAGAAATAGAGGACCTAAAAAGACAGTTAGGAAATGTAAAGGAGGAGAATGAGAAATTGAAGAAGAATAGTAATGAAAACAGAGAGAAAATAGCTAAAGAAGCTAAAAATTGGAGAACAACCCAAGAAGGGAATAAGGTTTCATTCACTGACATAGTCAAACAGCAATTGAAAGAACATAATGAAGACTCAGTTATTAAAGTGATGAGACAGAAGGAGAATATAGTAAGAGAATTAGCTGACAAAAAGAAATGTATAATTATATTAGGAATGGAAGAGAAACATAACCCAGATAGAACTGCAAGAATCAAAGAGGAAAATGAAAGAGTAAGCAGTTTATTAGAATTAGTCCAGGAAGATGAACCAGAAATTATAAAGGAAATTGAGGAAAAATTCAGACTCGGAAAATATAGTACAGATAAGACCAGACCAATTAAGATTAAATTCAGGTCACAAACAACGGCAGAGAAAATTCTATCCAAAACAGGGAAACTAGCAACAAATGATCAATATAAAAAGGTATGGATAAAAAGAGAAATGAATAAGGAGGAAAGAGAGGCAGAAAAGCAGAAAAGACTTGAAGCTAAGGCAAAAAACGAGGAAAGAACGGAGTCAGAGAAAGAGAGATTCTATTGGAGAGTAGTGAACATGAAAATAAAGCAGTTCGACATACTAAAGAAAAACATAAGGGAAACAGAGAACACAATGGAAGTGGCAGAAAACTAAGAGCGTCTTACACAAATATAGATGGATTGATAACAGGATTGAATGAACTGAATGATTATTTGAAAGAAAAAGAACCGGACATAATGGGAATTGTAGAAACAAAATTAAAAGGCCCACTACCACCCAACAGTGAAGGACATGATGCATACAATTATTGGATTAGAAACAGAGAGAAAAAACAAGGGGGTGGAGTTATGTTCCTGACTAAGAAGGATATAAACGTGAAAGGTGTCATATATGGAAAGAATACAGTAGAGATGATTATGATAGAAGTGGAAGACCGAGATAAGAAGAGCAGAAAATTTGTGATCAATTATGTGCCTCCGAAAACAGCCTCATGGGAGGAGAGTGAACATAAAAGTATGTTAGAGGACACAAAGATAGCATTAACTAAAATAATGGAAGACGGAGGAAGAATAGTTATGATGGGCGACTTTAATTGCAAAGAAATCTGCTGGGAAGAAATGACAGTAAAGAGTGGTGATGACTCATGGGGAAATGCTCTACTTGAGATGATTACTGACCATTCAATGACACAATGGATACAGGAGAACACTAGGTATAGAAATGAAGAACCATCGAGACTAGACTTAATAATTACATCTGAACCTAGAGTAGTGGACAAGATTGAATATAAAACACCAATAGGTAAAAGTGACCACATATTGATTGAACTGGAACTTAATGAAGAAAAATATATGAAAAGAAATGAACAATATAGAAAAGGAAGAATGATGTATGAAAAAACAAACTTTGATAAAATAAGAGAATTCTTCCAACAAGAAAACTGGGAAGAAATATACAAAGAAGAAACATCAGTGGAAGAGAAATGGAATATTTTGACAAAAATTTACAAAAAAGGAGTGGAAAAGTATGTCCCAAGACAAAAACAAGAAAAAGAATATGTAAAATGCTGGTACAACAAAAGCTGTAGGGAGTTAAAAGACAAAAGAGACAAAGCCTGGACCAGATGGAAAAAAGACAGAAGACCTGAAAAATGGAAAATATATACTGGTTATAGAAATGAATATGTACAAAAGTGCAGAGAGGAAAAAAGAAAATATGAAAAAGATGTTATAGAAAAGTGTAAAGATCAACCAAAACTATTCTACAGATTTGTAAACAATAAACTGAAAAACAAACAAGACTTAGAGAAATTAAGACAAGGAGGAGTTGAATACACTGAGGAAATGGAAATGGCAGAAATTATGAACAAACATTTTAAATCAGTGTTTACAAGGGAAAATATACAACCTGAAGAGATTGAGTGGAAAGAAAAAGTCCCCCCTATGGAAGAAATAGAAGTAACAAAGAATGAAATATTGACACACTTGGGTAATTTTGATGTCAGAAAATCGCATGGGCCAGATGAAATAGCAAACTGGATTCTGAAAGAATGCAGGAATGAACTGGCAGACAAAATACATAGCATAATAAGCAGTTCCTTAAAAGAAGGAAAAGTTCCAGAAGATTGGAAAAAAGCAAATATAGTACCTATATATAAAGGAGGAAATAAAGAAGAACCTACCAACTATAGACCAGTCTCTCTAACAAGTACAATAGCAAAAATTTGTGAAAGAATTATCAAAAGTAGATGGGTAAAATACTTGGAAAAAAACAACGTACTAAATCCAAGGCAATTTGGATTCAGACAAGGACGATCATGCGTCACCAATTTAATATGTTTCTATTCAAGGCTAATAGATATAATACAAGAAAGAGATGGATGGGCTGATTGTGCATTTCTATACCTAAAAAAAGCTTTTGACAAAGTACCACATAAGAAGTTGCTTAAGAAATTAGAAACTGAAGGAGGAATACAAGGTAAATTGCTAAATTGGATGGAAGACTTTTTGCAAGAAAGAAAAATGAGAGTAGTGATAAGAGATCAGCACTCAAAATGGAATGAAGTAATAAGCGGTGTCCCGCAGGGAACAGTTCTGGCCCCAATAATGTTTGCTATATATATTAATGATATGGATGAAGGAATTGAAAGCTATATGAGCTTCTTTGCAGATGATGCAAAACTACTGAAAAGAGTGAAAACTGAAGAAGATTGTGAATCACTACAGAGAGATCTAAATAAAGTACAAGAATGGAGTAGGAAGTGGGAGATGGAGTTCAATACAAAAAAGTGTAGTATAATGGAATTTGGAAAAAGCAAAAACAGAATAACAGGATCATATAATTTGGGAAAAGAAGGAATAAAAAAAGTAGAAAATGAGAAGGACCTGGGAGTCATTGTTATGAATAATATGTCACCTGAGAAACATATAAATAAGATTTTTGGAGAAACTTATAATTTGATAAGAACAATCAAAGTGGCATTTACATACCTGGATGAAGAAATGGTGAGGAAAATCCTAATCACCCTGATAAGACCAAGATTGGAATATGCAGCAACGATATGGTCACCAAGTACAAAAAAATATATAAAAAAACTTGAAAGAATAAAAATATCAATTACAAAATTGGCACCAACACTCTCAAAACTATCATATGAAGAGAGACTACAAAAACTTAAACTACAGACACTAGAGCAAAGAAGAGAGAGAGGAGATTTGATAGCTATTTACAGAATCATGAAAGGCATAGAAATTATTGATAGAGAGAATCTGATAAAATGGGATGACAGAAATACAAGAGGACACGGAAAGAAAATAAAAAAAGACAGCTATAGAAGAGATTTGAAAAAGAACAGCTTTCCTCACAGAGTAATAGACAGTTGGAACAAGTTAGATGAGAAAGTGGTGTGTGCAAAAACAATACATGAATTTAAAAATAGTTTAGATAAAATGAGATATGAAGACGGGACCTCACGAGCATAGCTCCCCTTCCCGTAAAATACAACTAGGTAAATACAACTAGGTAAATACACACACGTAGACGGATTCACGGCGAAGATAACTCCAGAGAAGAAGTGAAATTTTCATTGATCTCAATGAGGGAGTATCTTTTTGTATTAGTAGGGAAGGGGAAAGCTTGTAGTGTAGTGGGAAGGTGATGAAAGGGGAGAAGGGGAGGGATTACTGAGGGAAATGGAAGGAAATGAGGAGGGAGACGAACGGGCTCCCCCTGATGGCAGAAAAAATGTAAACAAGAGGTCTGCTGATGACACAGGGGAAATAAAAAATATCAGTGAAAGCATTAAGGTTAGAAATATAGATAAGAACAACACAATGGAAAGTGAAAATAATAATTTCCATGGATTTAATGAGGGGGGATGCCAACCTCCCCCGATTAGCAAGTCTAGAAGAAAAACTAGAGAAAATGACTGAACATTGGGAGAGTAGGTTTGGTCAATTTACACGGATTGCAGAGAGAGTTGATAAATTGGAAGAGTTAAAGAAGGAGAACCAAAGAACCTAACTAAAGAAATAGAAGAATTAAAAAGACAGTTAAAAGAAGTAAAAGATGAGAATGAAGAATTAAAGAGGAATAATAAAGAGAATAAAGAGTCCATATTATAAGAAGTACAGGGTTGGAAAAAAGTCCAAGAGAATAACAAAATTGTATTTAAGGATATAGTAACACAATAGATGAAAGATCAAATTAAAGACATAATTATTAAAGTGATGAGAGAGGAGAATTTAGTGAGAGACTTGGTGGATAAAAAGAAATGTATAATTATATTGGGGATGGAAGAGAAGTATAATACAAATAGGACTACTAGAATAAAGGTGAAGGAGAAAGTAAATAAGATATTGGAAGTTGTTCAAGAAGATGGAACAGAAACAGGGAAAGAAATAGAAAAAATATATAGACTAGCAAAATACAATACAGATAAGATCAGACCAATTAAGATCAAATTCAGGTCACAAACAACAGCAGAGAATATCTTGGCAAAAACAAGGAAACTAGCAAACAGTGAACAATTTAAACAGGTATGGATAAAAAGAGAAATGAATAAAGACGAAAGAGAGGATGAGAAAGCAAAAAGACAAGAAGCTAAGGAAAAAACGAGAAAAGAACAGAGACAGAGAGAAATTCTTATGGGGAATAGAGAATATGAAAGTGAGAAAATGGTTCATAGCAGAGAAAAACGGAAGGGAAACAGAAAACACAATGGAAGTAGCAGAAAATTTAAAATGTCTTCCACAAATATAGATAGCTTAATAACAGCCTTGGACAAACTGAAGGATTACCTTAAGGAAAAAGAACCGGACATAATGGGAATTGTGGAGACAAAATTGAAAGGTCCACTACTACCCAACAGTGTAGGACATGGTGCATATAATTGTTGGATTAGAAACAGAGAGGGGTTGAATTATGTTCCTGACTAAGAAGGATATATATGTGAGGAATGTTACATATTGAAAAAATAGAGATGATTATGATGGAAGTGGAGGACAAGGATGGGAAGAGTAGGAAGTTTGTAGTAAGTTATGTGCCTCCTAAAACAGCTTTGTGGGAAGAGAGAGAACAAAAAAATATGTTAGAAGACACAAGGATAACAATAAATAAGATCATGGAAGATGGAGGAAGAATAGTTATAATGGGTGACTTTAACTGTAAAGAAAACTGCTGGGAAGAGATGACAGTGAAAGGTGGAGACGACCTATGGGGAAGTGTACTACTTGATATGATTATAGAACATACAATGAAACAATGCATATAAGAGAATACTAGGTATAGAAATGAGGAAGAACCATCGACACTGGACCTAATAATCACATCAGAACCCGAAATAGCGGACAAGATTGAATATAAGACACCTATAAGTAAAAGTGACCACATGATGGTTGAACTGGAACTAAATGAGGAAAAATACATAAAATATATATATATATATATATATATATATATATATATATATAGAAAGGGAAGATTGATGTATGGAAAAACAAATTTTGATAAATTAAGATAATTTTTTCAAAAAGCAGACTGGGAAAGGATACACAAGGAAGAAACAACAGTAGAAGAGAAATGGACTATTTTGACAAAATTTTATAAAGGCGTGGAAAAGTATGTTCCAATAAAATATTGGTACAGCAAAAGATGTAAGGAGCTAAAAGACAGAAGGGATAAAGCTTGGATAAAATAGAAAAAAGACAAAACACCTGAAAATTGGAAAATATATACTAGTTATAGAACTGAATATGTACAAGTGTGCAGAGAAGAAAAGAGAAAATACGAAATAAATGTCATAGAAAAAGGTAAAGATCAACCAAAACTATTTTACAGATTTGTAAACAACAAACTGAAAAACAGGCAGGAGTTGGAGAAACTACAAGGAGGAATTTAATACACAGAGGAAATAGAAATGGCAGAAATTATGAACAAGCATTTTAAATCGGTGTTTATGAGGGAGAACATACAACCTAGAGATATTGAGTGGGAGGAGAAAGTCCCCACTATGAAAGAGATAGAAGTATCAAGGAAAGAAATAATGAATCACTTGAGTAAACTTGATGTCAGAAAATTGCATGGACCAGATGAAATGGCAAACTGGATTTTGAGAGAATGCAAGAATGAACTAACAGACAAAATACATAGTCTAATAAGCAGTTCATTGAAAGAAGGAAAAGTTCCAGAAGATTGGAAAATAGCAAACATAGTACCAATACATAAAGGGGGAAACAAGGAAGACCCTACTAACTATAGACTGGCCTCTCTTACAAGTACGATAACTAAAATTTGTGAAAGAATTGTCAAAATTAGATGGGTAAGGCATTTGGAAAAAAAAAAAAAAACATACTGAAGCCAAGACAATTTGGATTTAGACAAGGATGATCATGCATCACAAACCTAATGTGTTTCTATTTAAGGCTAATAGATGTAATACAGGAAAGAGATGGATGGGCTGATTGTGCATTTCTAGACCTGAAAAAAGCTTTTGATAAGGTGTCACCTAAGAAATTGCAAAAGAAATTAGAAATTGCAGGAATACAGGGCAAACTGCTGAAATGGATGGAAGACTTCCTGCATGAAAGAAAAATGAGAGTGGTGATAAGAGACAAATATTCTAATTGGGATAAAGTGATAAGTAGAGTTCCACAAGGAACTGTTCTGGCCCCAATAATGTTTGCTATTTATATTAATTATATGGATAAAGGAATTGAAAGTTATATGAGCTTCTTTGCAGACGATGCAAAATTGTTGAAAAAAGTGAATTCTGAAGAACATTGAGTCGCTACAGAATGATCTCAACAAAGTATGGGAATGGAGTAGGAAATGGTAGATGGAATTCAATATTAAGAAGTGTAGTATAATGGAATTTGGAGTCCGAAGCAAAAAAAGAATAGTGGGATCATATAAATTGGGAGAGGAAGAATTAAAAAAAGTAGAAAATGAGAAGGACCTGAGAGTCATTATTATGAATGTCACCTGAGAAACATATAAACAAGATTTTTGGAGAAACTTATAATTTAATAAGAACAATCAAAGTGGCATTTACATACCTGCATGAGGAAATGGTGAAGAAAATACTAGTCACTTTGATAAGACCAAGATTGGAGTATGCAGCGATGACGTGGTCACCACATACAAAAAAATGTATAACAAAATTTGAAAAAATACAAAGAGCAATTACGAAACTGGCACCAACACTCTCAGAACTACCATATGAAGAGAGACTAGCAAAACTGGAACTACAGACATTAGAACAAAGAAGAGAGGAGATTTGATAACTATCTATGGAATCATGAAAGGCATAGAAACTATTGATAGAGAGGATCTAATAAAATGGGATAGCAGAGATACAAGAGGACACAGAAAGAAAACCAAGGACAGTTATAGAAGAGACCTGAAAAAGAACAGCTTTCCCCACAGGGTGATAGATGTTTGGAACAAGTTAGATGAGAAAGTGGTGCATGCAAAAACAATACACGAACCTAAAAGGAGTCTAGACAAAACGAGATATGAGGACGGGACACCACGAGCATAGCTCCCCTTCCCATATAATAGTTTGGAACTCCAGGAAAACTTCAAGATTCAATCTCAACGATGAGGGAGTACCTTTGTTGTATTAATAGGGAGAGGGAAAGCTCATGGTGTAGAGGGAAGGTGAAGAAAAAGGAGAAATAAAGGGATTACTGAGGAAAATGGAAAGAAATGAGGAATGGGACAAATGGGCCCCAGATGTTAGAAGAGGTGTAAACAAAAGAGGTGCAGAACAAACAGATGAGAAAGAACAAGGAAGCATAAGTGTCAAAAGCAGAAATATAGATAATAGCAACTCAATGGAAAGAGAAGAAAACTGCTTTTATGGATTTAATGAGAGAGGAGGTGACAACCTCCCCTGACTAGTATATCTAGAGGAGAAACTAAAAAAAATGAATGAAGCAAGGGAGGTTAGGTTTAACCAATTAACATTAGTTACCCAAAGAGTTGATAAACTGGAAGAACTAAAGGAGAATCAAAACTTAAAGCAATAGAAGAATTAAAAAGACAGTTAAAAGAAGTAAAAGATGAGAATGAGGAATTAAAGCAGAATAATAAAGAGTCCAGAGTAAAAGAAGCACAAGGTTGGAGAAAAGTCCAAGAGAACAACAAAATTGTATTTTGAGATAAAGTGACACAACAGATGAAAGAAAAAAACTAAGGACACAGTTATCAAAGTGATGAGAGAAAAGGAGAATATAGTAAGAGACTTAGCGGACAAAAAGAAATGTATAATTATATTAGGGATGGAAGAGAAGCATAATCTAAATAGGACCACAGGAATTAAAAAAGAAGGAAAGGAAACTAGCAAATAGTGATCAATATAAACAGGTATGGATAAAAAGAGAAATGAATAAAGAGGAAAGAGAGGGTGAGAAGACAAAAGGACTAGAAGCTAAGGAAAAAAATGAGAAATGAACAAGTCAGAAAAAGAAAAATTCTATTGGAGTAGTGGATTTGAAAGTGAGAAAATGGTTCATAGTAGAGAAAAACGGAAAGGAAACAGAAAACACGATGGAAGTAGCAGAAAATTAAAAGTGTCTTACACAAACATAGATGGCTTAATTACAGGCTTGAATGAACTGAATGATTAGCTGAAGGAAAAAGAACTGGACATAATGGGAATTATAGAGACAAAATTGAAAGGTCCACTACCATCCAGCTGTGTAGGACATAGTGCATATAATTATTGGATTAGAAACAGAGAGGTAAAACAAGGGGGTGGAGTTATGTTTCTAACTAAGAAGGATATAAATGTAAGGAATGTCACATATGGAAAGAATAGAGTAGGGATGATTATGATGGAAATAGAGGACAGGGACAAGAAGAGCAGGAAGTTTGTAGTAAGTTATGTGCTTCCTAAAACGGCTTCGTGGGAAGAGAGAGAACTCAAAAATATGTTAGAAGACACAAGGATAATACTAAATAAGATAATGAAAGATAGAGGAATAGTTATAATGGGTGACTTTAATTGTAAAGAAATCTGCTGTGAAGAGATGACAGTGAAGGGTGGAGGTGACCTATGGGGAAATGTACTACTCGATATGATTATAGAACATACAATGATGCAATGGATACAAGAGAATACTAGGTTGACGAGATAAACACCATATGAGGACGGAGCCTTTATTTGTACGACGTTTCGCTTATTACAGCTTTTTCAAGTACAAGTTGAGATACAAATGCTTGAGATTAAATAAGGGGAAAGGAGGGAACGGGGAGAAAATACCCATGGCCAGCAAAATGTTACATATCTAAACCCCCTTTTTGGACATTTCGCCCTCGGACGTTTGGGCCAGCATTCTCATCCTTTCCCAGTGTCCAATCCCACCCCCTTCTCCTCCTCCTCCTCCTCCTCTTCCTTCCTCCTCCTCTTCCTTCCCCCCCTTTTCTCTCCCCGTTCCCTCCTTTCCCCTTATTTAATCTCAAGCATTTGTATCTCAACTTGTACTTGAAAAAGCTGTAATAAGTGAAACGTCGTACAAATAAAGGCTCCGTCCTCATATGGTGTTTATCTCGTCAATCTTGTTGGCAAACTGCCACTTTTGAACAGAATACTAGGTATAGATATGAGGAAGAACCATTGAGACTGGACCTAATAATTACATCAGAACCCAAAATAGTGGACAAGATTGAATATAAGACACCATTAAGTAAAGGTGACCACATATTGGTTGAACTGGAACTAAATGAGGAAAAATACATGGAAAATGCAAAAAATATAGAGAGGGAAGATTGGTGTATGGAAAAACAGACTGGGAAAAGACTGGGAAAAGATACGCAAGGTGGAAACAGTAGAAGAGAAATGGAATATTTTGACAAAAATTTATAAAGGAGTGGAAAAGTATGTTCCAAGACAAAAACAAGAAAAAGTATATGTAAGTGTTGGTACAACAAAAGATGAGACCTGAAAAATGGAAAATATATACTAGTTATAGAAATCAATACTAAATCCAAGGTAATTTGGATTTAGACAAGGATGATCATGCATCACAAACTTAATATGTTTCTATTCAAGGCTAATAGATGTAATACAAGAGATGGATGGGCTGATTGTGCATTTCTAGACCTGAAAAAAGCTTTTGATAAGATGCCACATAAGAAATCACTACAGAAATTAGAAACTGCAGGAGGAATAGAGGCCAAACTGCTGAAGTGGATGGAAAACTTCTTGCATGAAAGAAAAATGAGAGTGGTGATAAGAGACAACATTCTAATTTGGATGAAGTGATTAGTGGAGCTCCACAAGAAACAGTTCTGGCCCCAATAATGTTTGCTATATATATTAATGATATGGATAAAGGAATTGAAAGTTATATGAGCTTCTTTGCAGACAAAGCAAAATTGTTGAAAAAAGTGAACACTGTAGAAGATTGTGAGTCGCTGGAGAGTGATCTCAACAAAGTATGGGAGTGGAGTAGGAAGTGGGAGATGGAATTCAACATTAAGAGGTGTAGTATAATGGAATTTGGATGAAGCAAAAAGAGAATAGTACAGGTACATACATACACACATACATACACCAAAGGCTTTTCCCCCCTTACACTGGGGGTAGCCAAAAAGAAAAAGGCATAGAAATCACTCCCACCCATTTCATTTCCCATATATTCCACTCCCCTCCACCCTCCTCCCTCCCTCTTATCTTGGCACCTCCTGGATGACGGGTCATCCCTGCATCCTGTCCAGTGCCCTGGGTCAGAAGCAGAGTCACAAGACACAGCACATCCACAGCAAGGCCGTTTCATAAATTCAGCGAGCAGAACAGAGTCAAAGAGAAATTCTATTGAAGAGTAGTGGATATGAGAGTGAGAAAATGGTTCATAGTAGAGAAAAATGGAAGAGAAACAGAAAACAGGATGGAGGTAACAGAAAATTAAAAGTGTCTTTCACAATTATAGATGGCTTTGTAACAGGATTGAATGAAATGAATGATTACCTGAAGGAAAAAGAACTGGATATAATGGGAATTGTAGAGACAATATTGAAAGGTCCACTACCACCCAACTGTGTAGGTCATGGTGCATATAATTGTTGGATTAGAAACAGAGAGGTAAAACAAGGGGGTGGAGTTATGTTCCTAAGAAGGATATAAATGTGAGGAATGTTACATATGGAAAGAATAGAGTGGAAATGATTATGATGGAAATAGAGGACAGGAACAAGAAGAGCAGGAAGTTTGTAGTAAATTATGTGCCTCCTAAAATGGCTTCGTGGAGAAAGAGAACACAAAAATATGTTAGAAGACACAAGGATAACACTAAATAAGATAACTGACGATGGAGGAAGAATAGTTATAATGGGTGACTTTAATTGTAAAGAAATCTGCTGGGAAGAGATGACAGTGAACTGTGGAGATGACCTATGGGGAAATGTATTACTTGATATGATTATAGAAAATACAATGACACAATGGATACAAGAGAATACTAAGTATAGAAATTAGGAAGAACCATTGAGACTGGACCTAATAATCACATCAGAATCTGAAATAGTGGACAAGATTGAATAAAAGACACCACTGAGTAAAAGTGACCACATATTAGTTCAAATGGAACTAAATGAAGAAAAATACATGGAAAAAAACGAACATAGAAAGGGAAGATTGATGTATGGAAAAACAAATTTTGATAAGATGAGAGAATATTTCCAAAAAGCAGACTGGCAAAGGATACACAAGGAGGAAACAACAGTAGAAGATGGAATATTTTGACAAAAATTTATAAGGAGTGGAAAAGTATGTGCCAAGACAAAAACAAGAAAAAGGATATGTAAGTGTTGGCACAACAAAAGTTGTGGCGAGTTATAAGATACATACATATACCAAGGCTTTTTCCCCCTTGGAAAGGGGAAGAAAGAAAAAAGACATGAAAAATGGAAAACATACAATGATTATAGAAACCAATATGTACAAGTGCACAGGGAAGAAAAGAGAAAATACAAAAAGGATGTCATAAGAGACGAAGTTCTAGGATTGCGGTAATAATTAAATTCAGTTTATCCTCTTGCTTTTTTTTTTTAACTGAATTCAGTTTATCCTCTTGTTTTTTTTTTTTTAACTCAATTTAATTATTCATTACTGCAATCCTAGAACTTCGTCTCTTGTTATGAAAAATAACATGACTGCCACTAGAGACACATTAAAACAAAACCACGTTGTGTACAAGTACTCATGTAATCTTAACAAAGAGGGTGTGCTATGCAATGAAGAGTACATTGGCCACACAATGCAAACATTATCACAAAAGCTGACATTTCACATGCAAAACAGTGCTATCAAAAATCACATCACAAATACACATAACACTATCATATCATGAGACCATATTAATGAAAATACAGTCATAATTTCAAAGACCAACGATAAAAGAAAACTGAAATGTCTGGAGGCAGTTTTGATAAGAAACCATATGCTAAATATTAACATCCAGCAAAACATGTGCGGACATTTGGAACCCTTCGGGCCACGAAGATGACGAGCCCATTAACACTCTTGAACCACCTCTCCCAGTATTCCATCTTTTGTATTTATAAGCATGTATGTAGCTTTAAAAATAAAATTACCAGAAGATGCCTAAGGTATAGGCAAAATGTAATGTTCTAGTTTTCATATCCAACCACAATGAACTCGATCGGAAATATTATTTATCATTTACCTGGTTCTAAGAAGAGAATGATTAAAAAAATTGAAAATGTTAAGAAAAAGATCATGAATGCTGAGTATGCTGTGATATTTAATAGAAAATGTCTCAATATAAATATATATATATATATATATATATATATATATATATATATATCAGGGCTGTGGAGTTGGAGTCGGAGTCATGGAGTCGGAAGCAATTACGGTGTCACTAGAGTCGAGTCGGTAAACACATACCGACTCCGACTCCAGTTAAATTTACATTTTATAAGGCCTTCATTTAGTCTGTAGAGTTATACAGTGCACACTCCTTATAAGTACATTATATAAAAAATATATATAATTTTATCAAATGTAATAAATCTCATCATCTTATCTTCATGGTCATTCCACTAAACCCCCAAAATGTCCTAGTGCAAAGTTGGCTCTCAAATTTATACATATACCGATAAACATCCAAAATATTACTTGAATAAGTTAAACACCTCAATATTACACCTGTTGACACAATCACGGGAGCTGTAATATTCCTGTCAAGTTCCATATGCATCGTTTCCATCACTCCATCAGCTTGGTGGTTTCTCCCACTGCTGTGTTGCCAAACAGTAGGATAATTATGATTTCAACTGTAGACTAATGCAATAATACTATCTCTTCTCTCCTTTCCCCTTCTTTTTCCCCCTCTATACTTTTTGACAATGAATTATTGAAATAAGGATATTTAAAGTTGAAAAAAAAATCACGTTTCAAACATGTTCAGCTGTATCTTGTTTTGTACTTGTAATAAGATCGGTTCCAGAACCAGAGTAATGTTCATCACAATAATCGCATAGCAGTACCAGTATGTAGTTAAACCAAGAGGTATTTGTCAGTAATTTCAGCACATTAAGGTATAAAAACATATGAAGGATAATGATACCTAAAAAGTATGTATGATGCATATACCTTTCAGTATCATACATGTTCAGCTGTAACACTCGACCTTGTACTGTACTCGTATCAATAAGGTTTATTTTCTCTATATTTACTGTTTCCTTTCAAGAAATTTGCCTAAACTTCTTTCATTTCATTTTGTATTTGCAAAACTATATATGTAAAAAAAAAAAATCTTCCATTATATTTTTTTTTACTAAGAAGTTTGTATATCCTTTATAAAGGTTATATTTCAACCTTTGTTATAAAGTACAGTATTTTTGTTTTTGAAATGTACTTATCACTTATTTGCAGATATATATTATGCCAAATGTCTTACATTATAATCTTTTTTTTACTGAATTTTCTTCAATATCCTTTCAAAAATTTTGTCTCTACTTCACTTATAGTGTCAATGAAGAGGTCAAACAAAGGAAAGCCACACTATAATATATATATATTTATTCTTTGATATAAACCAGTTATAATGATATAAGTCTACTCAAGATTGGAGTGTATGTGTGTTGTATAGGCTTTATAAAATATGTAGGCCATAATCAGTTAATTACATGAAGAGGAGTCGGAGTCAGAGTCAGAGTCGGTGGTGCCAAAAATAGAGGAGTTGGAGTTGGAGTCAGAGGTTTTGTGTTCCGACTCCACAGTCCTGATATATATACAGTAATCATTTCTTTTTTTAGGGTCACACAAAAAAGTCACAATTTAGTTAAAAATGCATTTATTGCAAAAGAGAAAATAGACTGTATCAGCATACTTCTATTGTCCCGTTACTTGATGAATCCACCCTTGGCATCAATGACATGCTCAACATGCCCTCAAAACCTGTCACTGGCCTTTTTGACAACCTCCTTGGAGAGATTGGCGAAGACAACCTTGATCCAACTGATCAGATCATCCTTACTTTTGCATGGGGTGTAGTTAGTGCTGTATTTCATTCAACTGCACCCTATACAAAATAGTTTGTAAGGTTGAGGTCAGATGAGTTAGGGGGCCACACATCAGGGGCAATGAAGACAAAGAAATTGTCAGAGAGCCATTTCTGAGATTTTCTAGAGGTGTGACAAGGTGCAGAGTCCTCTTGCCACACGTAGGGTCTACTAGCAACTACTTCCTCAATCCACAGCTTCATATGGGTCTGTAGGATGATGTACACTTTGGTGCTCACCCTGAGCCCCTGGGGAAAGAAGAATGGGAACATGACTTGGTCCTCACTGCACACTACCCCAAACACCATGAGTTTCAGGAAACTTGGTTTTCATGACTCTTGGCACATCCTTGGGACAGACAGCCAACCACCTGTTGTTCTGAGAATTGTGGGCCTGGTCCTAGCAGAAGTTCTTTTCATCCAAAAAAGAACTAGAGCATGTTCTCCAGAGGGTGCTTCAGTTTGCTGAGCATATTGCTCTTCTTGAAGTGGTTCTCCTGCATCTTTGCAGAGAGGAGTTGATCCTTATGCATCTTGTATGACTTGTACCTGATATCTTCATGTAAACACTTCCTTATAGTGCCCTCAGACACTTGCAGCTCTCTGGCAATGGCTGGGGTCTTCATCAACCATGGCTTGCAATTGAGTGACAAATTCGGCATCCCTGATGGTGTCTGATTTTTGACAATACTGTTTCCTCTTGGCAACAACTTCATAATCTTAGAAGAAATCAACTCCCTCCTGACAGTTGTAACGAACTGTTCAGTCATTTTTAGCAGTTCTGAGATCTTGCTGCCGCTGTGTCTGGTGGAGATTAACACAAGTACCACATGTCTTTTCCATAGATTAGAAAATGTAAAACACTCCATGGATGCAAGGTGTTGCTGGGACAAAGTCTCAACATATACTGATCGATTGCTTTTGTTTTGAGCGTTGTGGTTACCCGCATCTTTCCACACTGTGTCCCTGAAACAATGAAACAATTAATGTACGCACACATATATACAGGTAGTCGTCGACTTACGACTGATCGACTTTGTGACCACAAGATAGTGCAATAATATTTTACATTTACTCGAGTAATAGAATTGCAATGTTATGCCTGGCAGTGCAGTACAATTACTCCACACACCTCGAGACGCGAGTATGATAGTTTTGGCAAGCTGCCGGCAGCGTCAGCATCCCAGCCAGCTAAATATTCTTTCATTTTGTTTGAAGTAAAATGTTTCCTAATTTTGAATTGCATTTTGTATTTCTATATGTTTTGCAATTAATAAAATGTAACAGTAAAACTTTTTTTATGCCTAGGCTAGTCTGTTGTCGATAACAATATGTTCGGTACAGTACGTAAATGAAAAGAATGTTTTGAAATAAAAAATGTCCTAATTTTTGCGATACAGGTCTTTAAGATTCTAAAGGGAATTGACATCAAAAGTGACAAAATTTTCACATTGAATGAGAATCAGACAAGAAACAATGGTCTCAAACTGTCCGGAAATAGATTCAATTTGGAAGTAGGTAGAAACAACTTTGCCAACAGTGTAGTTAATGAATGGAATAAACTTCCTGCACAGGTAGTGCAATGTAGTTCAGTTCGAAGCTTTAAGAATCATTTAGATAAACACCTAAGCAAGATGCTGTAATGATTATAATTTATTTTATATTATTTGTTTTTGTTTTGTTATCATTTGTCTGTTTGATTTTCATTTATTATTAGTTATATGTCAATTTTAGATAACAGTACTTTTAGATACTTGGGTGCAAATGTGGCAGGAAAAGGTGGAGTGAAGGCGGAGGTAGAATGTAGATTGAGAGAAGCGAGTAAATGCCTTGGTGGATTAAAAAGTTTAATGAGGAATAGACATTTGGGAATGGATGCTAAGAGGAGACTGTATGAAGGAGTGATTGTGCCAACAGCACTGTATGGGGCAGAAACATGGAACATAAGAGAGGAAGAGAGAAGGAGTTTGAATGTGTTTGAGATGAGGTGTCTGAGAAGTATGATGGGGGTTACTAGGCTGGATAGAGTGAGAAATGAGGAGGTGAGGAGAAGAACAGGGGTGGAAAGGGAGTTGGGAGATAGGGTTGATGAAAGAGTATTAGGATGGTTTGGACATATGGAAAGAATGAGTGAAGAAAGACTAGTAAAAGAGGTATGGAAGGCAGATGTGGAGGAAGTGAACATGAAGGGATGTCCTAGGATGAGGTGGATGGATGGGGTGAAGGGGGCTTTGGGGAAGAGGGGAATGTCTGTTGAGGAAGGACAGGAGAGGACAGAAGACAGGGGTGAATGGAGAATGGTTGTATATGGATGATGTTGTGATGGCGGGTGAGGTAGTATGTGTGAGCAAAATTTGACACAGCTCGAAGGGATTTCTCCCCGTCTTCTCCTTTTAAGCATGGGGGGACTGAGAGGGGGGTTGCCGATTTAATGAAGCGGCCTTGCTGTGGATGTGCTGTGTCTTGCGACACTGCTTGTGACCCAGGGCAGTGGACAAGGTGCAGGGATGACCCGTCATCCAGGTGCTAAGATGAGAGGGAGGGTGGAGGGGTGTGGAGTGTATTCAGGGATGGAATGGGTGGGAATGATTTTATGCCTTTTCCTTTTTGGCTACCTCCCTTGTAAGGGGGGAAAAGCCTTGGTATATGTATGTATGTATATGTCAATTTATCATTATTTACTATTTACCTGTTTGTTTATTATTTAACTATACCTATGCATTTATTTATGTATTTTATTTGTTATTTACATTATTATAGTTTTTATTTATTATTTTATTGTGATTTTTTTCGCATCCGACCTAGATATGGACCAAAAGGTCTCCTGTCGGCATGCTCCGCCTTTGTAATCCTTTGTAATGTAACAGTAAACTTTGTTTATGAGTCTGTTGTCGATAATATTTTCGGGACAGAATGTAAACGAAAAGAATGTCTTTTGAAATAATTTTTTTCCTAATTTTGCCTTGCAATGATCTTAATTTAACCAACAAAAAAAGTATTTGTAGGTCAAAGATGACAGGACTTTATTCAGTATGCGAAGGCCTAGGCTACGTTTCCTAACGAAAATTACAAAATGGTTAATGAATATTAAGAAAACGTAGCTCAAAGATGATAAGATTTCCTTCAGTATGCATACGTTTCCTAAAGAAAGTCTGATGGTAAAATAATGAGAAAGGTTAAAAAATACAGTATTAAATATCATAGGTCAAAGATGATAGGATTTAATTCAATATGCTTAGACCTAGGCTATGTTTCCAAAAGAAAATCAGATAAAATTATAAAAAGGTTAAAAAATACTATACAACATAGTTCAAAGATGCTAAGATTATTTCAGTATGCTAAATATATACGATATATATATATAAATAATATTTATATATATAAATAATATATATATATAAAAATAATATTTAAAGGGTAATATATATATATATACCTATACATATATATATATACACATATATATATATATATACACACATATATATATATATATACACATATATATATATATATATATACACACATATATATATATATACACACATATATATATATATATATATATATATATATATTATATATATATATATATATAAAGGGCAATATATACTGTATATAAAGTCCAACTTGCGTCCAGATCGGATTACGACCTGTCTGTCGGAACCGAACTCGGTCGTAAGACGACGACTACCTGTATACATATATATACACACACAGGGTGTGTATATAATTGTTTCATTGTTTCAGGGACACGGTGTGGAAAGATGTAGCATGCAGTTGATACTTTAGGGTCTATATGGGGCATCCCTACGGAGCAGAGCCACACATCATTTTGTCTGTCATAGAGGAAAACTCTGTTCATAGAGAAATGATGACACTTTTATCCTATGACTGTCCCTCCGTTATGCTGTCCCCCAACCCTTGTTACTGTCCTGTACCATTTCTTTGAATGCTCATTTCCTTTTTTTGCCTACCCTGTGGTGGGGGAAGAGAATACTACCACCAAGTCTTTCCAGCCAATCACCATCCACCTTCCAGGTATAAAAGTTGCTGACCTTCATGGAATCTCCATTACTTCAATTGCCACTGAAAAAGCACGAGGAGGTGCGAAAATGCATTTTGACTTTCGACTATGCCTATTTC
The DNA here is from genome assembly GCF_046742065.1 of Oratosquilla oratoria. Lineage (NCBI taxonomy): Eukaryota > Metazoa > Arthropoda > Malacostraca > Stomatopoda > Squillidae > Oratosquilla > Oratosquilla oratoria. Next base: position 59,973,240 of record NC_134793.1, on the reverse strand, counting down.
TATCTCATGGCATACAGCGAATTACTCGGACTCCTGCCTATGGAAGGCAAAGTCGCCTTATGAAAGAGAGAAGATTGACAATAAACTTTGTCACAACAAGCTTGCCATTTGATTCAATGAAATATATGTACACATATATATATATATATATATATATATATATATATATATATATATATATATATATATACAGTACTACCTCTCATTAACGGACTAAAAGTGGGGTAACGGTGTCCGTTGATGTGAATAATCCGTTGATTTGGAGTGGTTTTTGGGTGGCATAGTGATTGCACAGCACTAAACACCAAAAACACCGAAAACGCAGCAAAAACACCGCAAACACATCTAATTAATGTTCATTAATGAGAGGTAGTACTGTATTATATATACACACACACATTGTTGGATTGATGGCAAAGATTGGAGCTCCGGAAAAAAAAGTAATTGTTCATGGATTTCAGCGATGAGGGAGTACCTGTGGTGTATTGGGCAGGTTAGAAAAAAAGAAAAGAAAAAAAAGGAGGTAGACATTATTGAAAATGGAAGGAAATGAGGAAGGGGATGAACAAGCCTCAAATGTCAGAAGGGGTGTAAACAACAAAAGATGTGCAGATGACACAGCTGATGTCGAACAAGTAAAGGAATTAAGAGTAGAAATATAGATAAGAGCAGCTCAATAGAAAGTGGAGATCAATATTTCTATGGATTTAATGGGGGAGATGAAAACCTTCCCCAATTAGCAAGTCTACAGGAAAAACAATAATGAACGAATCACGGGAGGTTAGGTTTAGCCAACTCAAAGAGTTGATAAATTGAAGAACTAAACCTAACTAAAGAAATTGAAGAATTAACAAGACAGTTAAGAGAAGTAAAGGATGAGAATGAGGAATTAAAGAGAAATAATAAAGAGAAAGAGTCCAGAGCAAATGAGGTAAGTGGTGCAAAAAAGTCCAGGAGGATAACAAAATTGAATTTAGAGATATAGTGAAACAACAGATGAAGGAACACACTAAGGACACAGTTATTAAAGTGATGAGAGAAAAGGAAAATATAGTAAGAGACTTAGCAGACAAAAAGAATGTGTTGCACACCCTAGAAGGCATATCTACGACTAATCTCTTAGTTTTCCTCTACCTCCTCGACACATGCTGGCCGGCATCGCGGAGATGCATGGGGTGCACCAGGAGTGAGATGGCACTAACGCCAGGTTCCCACGGAAAGGTTGTCCCGCGGTCACCTTTTGCGGTTAAGCGCCGAATCTCCAACGGGCACTCTGCCGAGTGCCAATACATGACCAGCCAGGAGGAATTGCCACGAAGAATATATATAAAATATTTACGTATGTTTTCCCAGAAGCGCAAACAGATCTCCTTACACTCATGAACACGTACAGGCATGCCATTGCACTCCCAGGTGAACCACTAGGTCTCAGACATAATAGAACATCACATACCGCTTCAACAGCATGCAAAACAGCGGTACATACCCGCATACCGTTTGCTTCACAGTAAACGAAACATTGTTGACAACATCATTGTGGTCATGCTCGACCAAGACATTATAGAACCCAGTCTATCCCCTTGGAATTTTCCTCTTTGTTGTTCCAAAACATTATGGCTCTTTCCGCCCTGTTGTAGATTTTCGTGAGCTCAATAAACTCACTATTCCGGAACGATATCCGATCCCTCACCTGCAGGACACACTCTACTTCATAGGTGAACACAACACTGTTTTCTCAACTCTCGACCTTATGTCAGGGTATTTCCAAATACCTCTTAATGATGAATCAAAACCCCTAACATCATTTAGTACCAACACGGGCCACTACCATTTCAAAAGGTTGGCCATGGGACTCGTCTCTGCTCCTTCTGTATTCACCAGACTTATGTATAAAGTCCTAGAAGGTCTCATAGGCGAGACTGTGTTCATCTATCTAGATGACATCATCATTGCCTCAAGGCCTCTCACAGAACACCTTTCCACACTTCAAACGGTCCTCTCAAGGTTAGCAGCAGCAGGACTCAAATTCAAGCTCAAAAAATGTTCCTTCCTCAAAAAGGAGATACGTTTCCTAGGACACGTCATAAACTCTCAAGGTGTCATCACCTCTTAGGACAAGGTTAGGGCTGTGCTAGAGTTTCCAACCCCTACCTCTACCGAATATGTAAAATCATTTCTAGGTTTGTCAGGGTTCTACAGACGTTTCATCGAAGGCTATGCTTGCATGGCAGCTCCATTAACAGCCCTTCTAAAAAAGGATACTCCCTTTAACTGGACGTCTGAGCACAACACCGCCTTCCACAAGCTCAAACAAGCACTCACAACAGCCCCTGTTCTGGCATTTCCAAACTTCTCAAAACCCTTCACACTATGTACAGATGCTTCATACAAAGGCCTTGGCGCAGTTCTAATGCAAGAACACGACTCAAAACTTAGACCTATAGTATACGCCAGCCGCGCGTTAAACAAGCACGAACAAGACTACTCTGTCACGGAAATCGAAGCACTTGCAGTTATTTATGCCCTCAAACACTTCAAAGACATCATTCTAGGCTATGAAATACATGTACACACAGACCATCAACCCATTCTCCACCTAACTGGAAAACTGGCCAGATGGTTCCTCACTATTCAGGAATTTATGCATACCTTCTACTACATCCAGGGCCGTGCAAATTATATCGCCGCATCCTCAGTAGGAACGTAGCAACAATACGTCAAACGCTAGAGCCACTTGACATTACGCGAGAACGCATCATTGCCGCTCAAGCAACAGACCCCCTATGGAAAAGAGTCATTCACTATCTCAAGTCAGGTGACACCACAAACACAGACGACTTTCCTCCCAACATAAAAAAATTACTCGATCATAGACCAGGTTCTCTACCACACCACACTAAGCACAAACAAAAACGAACCAAACCGCACAGTTACACAACTAGTAGTCGCCACAAGTCTTGTTCTGGAAGTTCTCAAAATACATGATTCTCCTCTAGCAGCACACTGCGGAAAGGACAAGTGTCTCTCACAAGCAAGGTTAAAGTATTTTTGGCCTACCATGCGCAAAGACATACATACATACATAGACGCATGCCATTCATGCATAACTCATAAAGGTCACATTAGCGGTCAGGTTCCAATACACAATTACCCAACACCTTCCAGACCTTTTGAGACCATTGCCATTGACTTACTAAAACTACCACTCACCTCAAACGGAAACCAGTACCTTTTCGTATGCATCGACCATTTCTCTCGGTTCTGCATCCTCTCTCCTTTAGCAGATAAGACAGCAAAAAGTGTAGCTCAGACAATTATCAACAACGTCATCTGCCCATACAACACACCAAAAACACTCATCTCTGACAACGGCACTGAATTCAATAACGACATTCTCACCAATATCAGCCAACAGTTCAACATTAACAAATGTAACACCACACCTTATCACCCTAGCTCAAATGGACTCGTTGAACGGCAAAATCGGAAAATACTCAACATTCTAAGACACCTTGCCACAGACATACACGCATCTTGGGAAGAACACATAGCCATGATACAAGCCTGCATCAACAGCGCAATCAATAGATCAATCTCGGAATCTCCCCATTTTGTTTTGTTCGGGTCGGATAAGAAACTGCCGTACGACCTACTCACGTCAGAACCACCCACTGTATGATTTCAACGATTATGTCAAGGTTACGCTGAATAACTTCAACACTCTTTTCAGCAGAGTACATGAGTTACTGACTCTTTCAAAAGCAGATATGATTAGGTTGAAGAACGCTCACTCTAGAGATTGTAAAGTTTCTGTAGGTGACATTATATACAACACCAACCACCAACCCACATAAAAACTTGCACCCAAATTCCATGGTCCTTTCCGGGTCACCGACATACTTCCGCACAATAAGATAAAAGCTCTCAACTTACGAGAACTCACCGAGGCTATCCTACATTTGGATAATATAAAACTAGTTCCCAGAGGTCTCGATATGGAGGACATTCCCTCCCCGCCCATCCAACAACCAACACACACGAACGAGGCCCTACACACGAACACCTCAACCACTCAACCGATCCCTACACCTCGTTATAGCCTCAGGAATATATTGGTATAGGTCGCTCATTTAGCCACAAAAACAAAGCAAGGTATCTATTTCAACAAATGATTATCATTCATGCTCATCACATCAGTTCATGACCAGTATTTCACTCCTACCTGTGCAAATCACCTTTGCCATTCAGGGAAGGTTAACCCCTTCACTTAGGCACATCTCTCTTATCTTATCCCTTAACAGTTCGTATACCAAGCCTATGTGGACCTCCAAGCTCAGGGAGTCGTCGCGAGGACGGACAACAAGTAGCATACGAGCAATATGTTGCACACCCTAGAAGGCATATCTACGACTAATCTCTTGGTTTTCCTCTACCTCCTCGACACATGCTGGCCGGCATCGCGGAGATGCATGGGGTGCACCAGGAGTGAGATGGCACTAACGCCGGGTTCCCACGGAAAGGTTGTCCCGCGGTCACCTTTTGCGGTTAAGCGCCGAATCTCCAACGGCCACTGCCGAGTGCCAATACATGACCAGCCAGGAAGAATTGCCACGAAGAACATATATAAAATATTTACGTACGTTTTCCCTCAGGAAAACTGTGTATCATTGTAGAATTGTTTCACCACCTGTATCTTCACCTTTTCCTCACATGTAGCTAGATTTCAGGATTGTAAATATCCGCTCTTGCTGGAAAAACAGCACCTATGCTTCTAAATGTTCTCGTCGGCAATCTAACCGGAACCCTGTATATAAGCACTTTACTTTGTGAATATCACAAAATTAAAGTAGAAGACCAGAGGCTGAGAGCTGAGGGCTCCACGTGTTTACTTCCTCCAAACCGCCGCTCAAACCTCACCACGCTACCAAACCACTTGTCGAACCCTCGTTTATGTTGGACCTATTATCAAGACCAACAAATGTATAATTATATTAGGAATGGAAGAGAAGCATAATCCAAATAGGACTACAGGAGTAAGGGATGAGAAGGAAAAAGTAAACAAGGAATTAACATATTTCAAAAAGGTGAACAAGAAATAGAGAAAGAAACTAAAGAAATATAGAGAATAGGGAAATACAGTATAGACAAGACCAGACCAATTAAGGTTAAATTCGGGTCACAAACGAGAGCAGAGAATGTCTTAGCAAAGACAGGGAAACTAGCAAAAAGTGATCAGTATAAACAGGTATATATCAAAAGAGAGATGAATAAAGAGGAAGGAGAGGATGACAGAACAAAAAGAATCGAACCTAAGGAAAAAACAAGAACAGAAGAGTCAAAGACAAATTCTATTGGAGAGTAGTGGATATGAAAGTGAGGAAATGGTTTATAGAGAAAACAGAAGGGAAACAGAAAATTAAAAATGTCTTACACAAATGTATATGGCTTACCATAGGATGGGGGTATTCGGGCCATCACTGGGGGGTAAATGGTTTTAAAATATTTCACTTTTACAAACATACATACATATACCAAAGGCTTTTTCCCCCTACAAAGGGGGTAGCAAAAAAGAAGAAGGCATAGAAAACACTCCCACCCATTCCACTTCCTGTATATTTCACTCCCCTCCACCCACCTTATCTTGGCACCTCCTGGATGACGGGTCATCCCTGCATCCTGTCCACTGCCATGGGTCACAAGCAGTGTCACAAGACACAGCACATCCACAGCAAGGCCGCTTCATAAATTCGGCAACCCCCCCCCCTCTCTGTCCCTCCATGCAGAAAAGGAGAAGATGGGGAGAAATCCCTTTGGGCTGCGTCAAATTTTTTCTCATACATACTACCTCACCCCCCATCCCCCACCCACTCCCCTGCATGCATCACAGCATCATCTATACACAACCCCTCTCCATTCACCCCTATCTTCTGTCCTCTCCTATCCTTCCTCAACAGACATTCCTCTCTTTTGTAATGCCCTTTTCACCCCATCCATCCATCTCATCCTAGGACGCCTTCCACACTTCTTTTACTAATCTTTCTTCACTCATTCTTTCCATGTGTCCAAACAATCATAATACTCTTTCATCAACCCTATCTCCCAACTCCCTTTCCACCACTGTTCTCCTCACCTCCTTTCTCATTCTATCCAGCCTAGTAACCCCTATCATACTTCTCAGACATTTCATCTCAAACACATTCAAACTCTTTCTCTCTTCCTCTCTCATGTTCCATGTTTCTGTCCCGTACAGTGCTGTTGGCACAATCATTCCTTCATATAACCTCCTCTTAGCATCCATTTCCAGATGTCTATTTCTCATTACATTTTTAATCCACCAAGCCATTTACTCGCTTCTCTCAATCTACATTCTACCTCCACCCCCACTCCTCCCTTTCCTGTCACATCTAAAAATATCCACTTCCTCCAGTCTTTCACCCTCAATGCTCACTACCAGCCTGCTGTCACTCTCTCCCCTTGTGCATCTCATCACCTTACTTTAGCCCACATTTATCTTCAGCTTCCTTCTTTCACACACCTCAAACTCTGCCACTAGCTTCCTCAATCCTTCCTCTGATCCTGCTACAAGTGCAGTGTCGTCAGCAAACAACAACTGGCTCACCTCCCACTTTTCTCCATTTTCTTTAATCATCTCCAACCCATGACCCACTACCCTTGCATTCACCTCTCGCACCACCCCATCCATGTAAAGATTGAACAGCCAGGGCAACATAACACATCCCTGACAAAGTCCCACCTTTACCTCAAACCATTCACTCTCTCCATTTCTAATCCTAACACAAGCTCTACTACTCTTGTAAAAACTCTTGACAGCTCTTAACAGCTTTCCTCCTATCTGCAGTACATCCTACAATGCCTTCCTGTCTACCCTGTCATAAGCCTTTTCCAGATCCATAAAAGTCCAATAAACATCCTTACCTTTTCCTATAGCATTCTCACATATGTCTTACCACAAAAATTTGGTCCTAAACCCACACTGTTCCTCACCAATTACTCCCTCTGTTCCTCTCCTAATCCTCTCAATCAAGACCTTCCCATAAGCCTTCCCAACTACACTCAACAAGCTGATCACTCTGAAACTACTACATTCACCCTTGTCCCCCTTTCCCTTGTAAAGCAGAATCATACAGGCACTCCTCCAGTACTCTACCCTCTCTTAAACAAACATTAAATAACCTCACCAGCCAGTCCACCATAACTGTACCTCCTTTCTTCACATTCTACATGGCATCCATCCAGACCAGGTGCCTTACCTGCTCTCATCATCTTAACAGCTGCTTTCACTTCATCTTTCCCTATTTCTCCTCCATTTTCCTCTCTCATCACTCTCATTTTCTTAGCGCTTCCCACTGCAACTACCTTTCCGTCCTTCACATTTAGAAACTCCCTAAAATACTCTGCCCACCTTCCTCTGTCTTCTCTTCCATTATCATTTCTCCATCTGCACCTTTTACCTTTTCGTCTCTACTTGATTCGCCTCCCCTTTCTCTTTTAATTTCCTTCCAAAACATCTTTTTATTACTTTAAAAAATTTCTGTCATAATCTTATCCCATTTCACATCTGCTCTCCTCTTTGCTTAGGCACCTTAACTTACACTCTCTGGAAAGACGCAGAGTGTGGGGTGATCTAATAGAGGTGTTCAAGTGGATCAAAGGCTTTAACAAGGGTGATGCAAAGGTCATCATATTAAAACAACAGGGCAGGACTCGCAGTAATGGTTACAAACTGGACAAATTTAGATTTAAAAAGGAAATTGGGAAGAATTGGTTTACTAATAGGGTGGTCGACGAATGGAATAACTTAGTAACCATGTGGTAAGCACTGAAACTACCAGTTGTTTTAAGAAACGATTAGACAACTTTATGGATGGGTATGACAGGTGGTGATGGATACGGAGCTGCCCAGTGTAGGCCTTATGGTCTCTTGCAGTTTCCTTCATTCTTATGTTCTTATCTTATGCTTAACTTCACTTCTCTTTACTTTGTACCTCTCATACGATTCCCTCGTCCTAATTTGTAGCCAATCTATGAATGCCTGCTTCTTCTCTTCTACACCTTTCTTTGCTTCCTCATCCCACCACTCACTACCCTTCCTTCTATTTCCTCCCGCCCTCCTTGTTCCACACACTATCTTTGCACACCTTATGACTCCCTCCTTGAACCATCCCCATTCCTCCTCCACTCCTAGTTCTACTCTATCCTTTACTCACTCCAACTCCTCTTTCAGCTTCTTATACTCATTCTCCTTTTTTTCTCATTTAAGCAGTTCACTCTAAGTACCTCCCTACCTTCTGCCCTTTTCCTCTTTCTCCATCTATTCTCCACTCACAATTTACCTTCCACCAGAAAATGACCTGATATTCCCCCACTCTCTCCCCTTACAACATGTACATCCTTAACTCTTCCTACCATACTCCTGGTCACCACTATATAGTCCATTAACGCTCTATCTGCCACCCTTCCATCCACCACCCTCTCCCATGTGTACTTATGCTTGACTTTCTTCCTAAACACTGTATTTGATATCATCAACTCTCAAGACACATCTCCACCATCAATTCTGTCAGCGTGGACATTTCGCCTGCTGACCACGTGATTCAACCCGAGATGGAAGCTGGAGCCGGTCGGCGCGGTCAGCATCTGACCCGGGCCGGGGGAGATTGACCAGAGCGTCGGGTCATTCCTGCCTCCCAGGGCTGCCAACTAGGCCAAACTATTCGCGGTCACCACCGCTGCGCGCATGCGCAGATCGATCCCTCTACCACGCTCCCTCCCCCTCCCAGATCCAGATCCACAGAGGAAGGGCATGGAGCATCTTGAACTTACTTTTGCGGCAGAACGCCGTTGAGGGCGGACCCCCCCCCCCCCGCCACAGCCACGACCCAACACTTTTCGACGCTCGCCGTCGAAGGCGCCCCCCCCCCCCGATCTACAGAAGGAGGGCGAGAAGCAGATTGAAGATACTTGAAGACGGACCTCTGTCCTGTAGGACACAGGAACCAGAGAACACCAGGAGATCGAAAGTCGAGAATTTGACACATCGGCCTCGCGCCTGCAGAGCCGAGGAAGGTGGTTTGTGAATTATTATATTTTATATAATTTGTAGACTGTGTTAGCCATCACACTGTTGATGCTTATATTGTGAGTGATAGATAGGATAATGCTCTGCGTTAATTTACAATAAAGACAAATCTTGGGGTTGTCGTGTTTCAATCTCTCGCGCCCTTCTTCTCAATAATACCGAGTCATAAACCTGTGTGAACCCCCCTACTGACACTGGCGCCCGAACAGGGACTCGGTTGAGAAAGAGAGAAACACAAACTGTGTTGGACAAGTGTAGTGTGCACGTCCACGTAGTTGTTGGATTAAGCCGAGCGGTATAGGCAGGCCGAAGCTAGCATCAGTACAGGTCAGGCAGGTGAGACACGGGTCGCCGTGGAGCAGTCAGAGTGTGACGAGTAGTTCAAGGTAGGGTGAAGAGGATAGCTAGAGAGAGCTGTAGAGAGTGTTTTCCAGCTAGAGAGAGCTGTAGAGAATGCCTAGTTTTCCAGCTAGTGGAGCTGTAGAGAGAATGAGTTAGTTTTCCAGCCTAGTGAAAGCTGTAGGAGCTAGTTTTTCCAGCTAGAGAGAGCTGTAGAGAGTGCTAGTTTTCTAGAGAGAGCTGTAGAGTGTCTAGTGATTCAGCTAGTGAGAGCTGTTCGAACCCAGTTTTTCAAGGTAGGGTGTAAGGACCCACCGTTTGAGTCCTGCAGAGCCGAGGAAGGATTCCGGTCGTGGACAGATTAGCGGAACCAGAGAAGTTCCAGTCATAGGAGTCAGATATGAGAGTTGACAGATTACGCTGCGGGAGCGCTTCCGTTCATAATCTTTTAAAAGAGGAGTGCATTCCACGGGTGTAGTAGGTCTGTTGCAGTTCCCCGATCCCAGCAATTCCTTACGCTACGGGAAGACGTACCCAGGACGCCGTCGGAGCAGTTCTACTCCAGGAGGACGGATGGATGCACCCGGTAGCTTAACAGCAGTAAGTTGTGGGCAACAGAGAGAGGAACTACAGCACCATCGGACGTGAGTAGTTGGCTGTGGTAGATAGAATAAAGAATTCCACTTCTACCTATACGAGGTAAGTTCGTCTAGGAGTCGGTCATATGCCGATGGAGCATCTAAACCGTTCAAGTCGGCCAACGCCAGGCTCACCAGGTGAGGACTATACTTGCAACAGTTTGATTATAAACTGTCATATATTAAGGGGAACGAGAATGTGGGGGCAGACTTATTGTCCAGTCTTGGAGAAATTTTAGTTGAACAAATAATTGCCTGTGTCTTTTGTCCCTAGATCCGGAGGAAGAAGACTGCAATTTTTTTTCGTGTACATTACAATACACCACATTACATACACACGCACAGGCACATTCGACATTGGTATGTCATGCCGCATTGGCCAGAGAAAGCCACAGCAACTCGATCTTGCGAAGGAGTTTTCCCTCAAGAAAAAAAATATATATATATTGCTGAGGTTTTTCGCTCACGCGCAGGATCGAGGTAGCAAGGCTAAATAATTTAGACACACTTTTCAACTCGCGAAGCTGTCGCGAGTTAGCGTCGTTGGAAAAGTGTCAGCGTGGACATTTCGCCCGCTGACCACGTGATTCCGAGATGGAAGCTGGAACCGTCGGCGCGGTCAGCACCTGACCCGGGCCGGGGGATCGATTGATTGATTAATTAGAGTGGGCAAAAGCCCGGCACAGAGTCGTTAGACCATTCGTGCCACGGGATAAAATAGATAATGAGGTTAAAATATTGAATTCTAAAAATTAAAACAACTACAACGTTACTGTCTGATTAATTATTAAAATAACATACGAAATATATACGAAACCTAGACATTAAGCAGCGAACTACACAAAAAGTAAGACTACTAATAAATAGGTACAACACAGTTAAAATTAAATATAATAAAACAAATTAACGTCTTTTAAAAATCCTACAAGGGGTTGTATCATGGGTGTAGCACCAAGCATCTTACGGAGGTCAGGAGGAAGGCCCCTCTTCCACCGCCAAGTATCTGTACTCGAGCAGGAAATGACGGACGTAAAAGGGGGAGCCACACCTCACGCAAGAAGGGGGAATCCGGGGAAGAGTAAATAAAAATCCGTGAGTTTCCTTTGTAACTTTTACGGTTTAAAAGTTTCGGATAAAAACGGTTGTGGTGGGAAAGGAGTGGCCAGCGATCTGCAGAACATTTTATGCTCCGTAGCTTTTGGTTCGTTCTAATATTGTCCCAGGTGGTGTCAAACTTTCTACGCACGCGGGAGGAGATGGTAGTGCGGATGTCGGAAAAGGGAGAGTCCCCGCGCGATGGTAAGGGACGGGCCGCCGCAGACTTGGCCGCCCTGTCCGCCTTCTCATTGCCAAAGATACCGCCGTGTCCGGGGGACCAGCAGAATCGGATAGTTTTTTCCCTGGCCGCTGTTCTCGTTAGCCACTCTTGGATCTCAGATATCACGGGGTGGGACGGAATAAAGCTTGTAAGTGCTAAAATTGATGAGAGTTGCTGTAAATGGTAAAATAATTAAAATCTGAATCAAAAATAAAATGCTTCAAAGCGAGTAAAATTGTGTAAAGTTCAGCCGTAAAAACAGATGAGGTGAAGGGTAATTTTGCTGTGAAAGTTTGAGATGGTGTAACGGATGTGCAGCCCACACCAGTGGGAGATTTAGACCCGTCAGTATAGACTGCGATGGAGTTGGCATGTAATTCTTTATGCTCCTCAAACGAGGCAGCAACGATGTAGGGCAGGTGCCCACTTTTTGACCGTTTCATGAGGCAGAACTCAGGAATGGGCCTGCACCAAGGCGGGGTATCAAAGTTTCTGGACTCAGACACCTTAGGGGGCAGCCGTTTCCCTCCTCAAGTAGACGGAGTGCGCGTAGGTGCGGTGGGACTGAAGCTGATCTTTTGGTGTTGTACGTATCCCCGAGTCTCACGTTATTAACCACGTCAAAATATGGTATCTTTCTGAACAATTTGCACTTGAAGTAAAAGGAGAGTAAAAGTTGCTCCCTTCGGTTAGAGAGCGGCAAATCGCAAGAGAGGACGTAGAGGGATTCGACAGGAGAGGTACGGTAGGCACCAGTACACAGTCGCAAAGCCTGGTGGTGTACTGTATCAAGGGAGCGGAGGGATGTCGCACTTGCCGAAGAATAGATCTGGCACGCGTAATCCAGCCGTAATCTTATGAGGGCGTGGTATAATCTGAGGAGCGAAGGCTGGTCCTCTCCCCAGTCACGTCCAGAAACCGCCTTTAAGATGTTGAGGGCGGAGAGGGAAGATCGTCTAAGACTGAGGATGTGGCTGTTCCACGTAAGGTGCTGGTCAAAAATGACCCCAAGAATTGAATAATTGGGATTTATCTAGCGTCGCAACATCAATGGTCATTGACGCCGTAGTATTTATGATTAAGAAAAGGAAGTGGTAAAAATCTTAATAAAAAAAAATTGAAATCTAAAGATCATTGAGAAGATCAATAGCACTAAGAAAATTAAAAATAGAATTTATATTGCAGTTACATCCCAGAACATTTCGAAGGGACAGATCTCCTTCATCTCTGTGTTTTGACAAATATTGTTGTCTTTCTTCATCATAACTGGGGCATTCCACCATAATGTGTCTAATGGTCATAGGAACAAGGAAATCATTACAAAATGGAGGAGGACTGCCCTCCATAAGAAAGCCATGGGATAATCTAGAGTGACCAATCCTCAACCGGCAAAGGGTTACTTCCTGTTTTCTGTTCAGCAATGTATAAGACCAAGGATGAATAGTATCAGTAATCTCTCTCATCTTGTTACCAGCCTCAAGATCCCATTGGAACTGCCAAAGAGATGAGATCTCGGCTTTGATTAGAGGGATATAATCTTCATAAGGTATAGGCCGTAAGCGAGGTAAGGGTGAGAGAGCGGCTTCCTTGGCCAATTTATCGGCCTGTTCATTTCCTGGTACTCCGACATGTGCTGGAACCCAGCAGAAGTTTATTTCATTACCTCGACTCTCAATTAAAAAAAGCCATTCTAAGATCTTTAAAACTATTGGGTGCCTTGAGTCGAATTGTTCTAGAGACTGCAAGACACTCTTTGAGTCACTAAAAATTGTAAAACATTTGCCTCTCTTTTTCATGGAGGATATAATCTCCACTGCGGACAGTATTCCCGTCAGTTCGGCAGTGAAATTAGATGCTGTATCAGGCAAGGTGCCCTTACGATTAAAATCATTTGAGAATATTCCAAAACCAACGCCAGCGCTAGTTTTGGAGCCATCAGTAAAAACAAACACAGAGGGTTGGTGGCTAAAAGAATGTTCTAAAAAGGCATTGCGTAGTTCGTAATCCTTAAAATTACGCTTACGATCGTTTAAATATTTACAGAAAGACAACTGTGGGCAATCTCCATGGGGGAACAACCGAATATTTAAAAGGAAAGATGGGAATCTTGGGAAGATTCATGTCCTCTAAAATCCTTTTCATCCGGTATCCAAAAGGCTTGGAAGTCTGGGGTGATTGTTGAAACAAGTGTGGTTAAAATCTGCTTGAGCTGTTCTAAAAGCGAGAGAGTTGGGAAGCCTCTGCAATCTATGCCAGTATCTAATAGATGAGGTCTGGCAAATAAGATCTAACGACATTTCCCCTGCATCAACTAATAGATTTGGTATTGGGGAAGACTTGAATGCGCCTGTGGCCAAACGAACTCCACTGTGGTGTATCGTATCTAAACTTTTTAGTCTGGATGGAGTGGTCGATGAGTAAAACTCGCATCCATACGGTAGTTTTGATAAAATAAGGGAATGATGTAACCGTAAAATTGTTCTGCGCCCCATGAGGTATGTGCTAAAACTTTTAAAATTTGCATTGTCTCTAGACATCGTGTCTTCAGGGTTTTCAGGTAGGGTACCCAAGAAAGGTGCTTATCAAAAATAAGTCCTAAAAACCTGGTTTCGTCAACACAGGGAATCTGGTCATCCTTTAACCAAATGGTAGGGTCAGGATGCAGACTTCTTAGTCGGCAGAAATGTACGACGACAGTTTTGCTGGGTGAAAATTTAAAACCATTATTATCGGCCCATGAAACTATTTTATTGATGCAGAGTTGTAGTTTTCTTTCAGCTATTGCCATGTTACTAGCTCTAAAAGAAATGGAGAGGTCATCTACAAAAAGGGTGGCAAGTATATCAGGAGGAATCACAGATGTCACCCCATTTATAGCTATACTAAAGAGAGTGACACTGAGAACACACCCCTGAGGTACACCTTCTTCCTGTTGTCTTATTTCAGACATGATGTTCCCAACTCTTACTCTAAAAACACGATTTGCTAAAAAGTTCTTGATGAAAAAGGCCATTTCTCCTCGAATGCCAATAGCATGTACAGCCTTAAGAATACCATGCTTCCATGTGGTATCATATGCTTTCTCTAAGTCAAAGAAAACACTGATATGATGTTGCTTAGAGACAAAAGCTTTACAAATTGAAGATTCTAGTCGAAGTAAGGCATCAGCAGTGGAGTGCATGCGACGGAAACCACATTGAATATCAGATATGATGTGGTTTCGTTCAAGATACCAGACTAGTCGTGCATTGACCACTTTTTTCTAAAAATTTTGCACATGCAGCATGTGAGGGCAATAGGACAGTAATTTGATGGAATTGAACCATCTTTATTAGGCTTAAGAAAAGGTAAAATTATACCCAATTCCCAAATACTGGGAAACGAATGTTCAAACCACATCCTATTAAGAAGTGCAAGAATAAAACCTTTAGTTACTTGAGATATATGTTTCAACATGGCATATGTAATGTCATCAGGACCTGGAGAAGTATCACTGCAGGAGTTCAAAGCTGAATCATATTCCTTTTCAGTGAAAGGGAGGTTATAGGATTCTTCATGAGGGGCAGTGAAGTCAAGATTACGTTGTTGTTCTCTCATTCGGTATTGATATCCAGGAGAGCTGTTGTCTGGTTTAGATATATTGGCAAAATGATTTGCTAAGGCATTACTGACATCTTTACGATCAAAGACCAAAGAGCCATCTAATTTTAAAACAGGTGGAGGGCTAATGGTGTATTTTCCTGATATTTTTCTCAAGTTTTTCCAAACGATCGATGCCGGTGTTCTATAGCTGAATGATGATACAAATTTAGCCCAAGACTGATGCTTTGCTTCTTTGATGGTACGTCGAAATAATGCCCTGTTTTTATGATAAGCAACTAAATTCTCATCATTTCTATGGCGATGTAATCTAGTCAGAGCTCTTCGTGTTGCTCTATGTAGATTTCATATGGTGTCAGACCACCATGGTACAGGGCGTCTCCTAAACTTTCCAGATGACTTTGGGATGGAATTAATACCAGCAGTGTAGAGTGTGTCATTTAAGTACTCCAGTGCAGCTTCTACTGAAGAAAAAATGTCAATACTGTTCTGGACAGTACTCAATTCTTCAAACTTGGTCCAGTCGGCTTTTTCAGTGCACCAGCGAGGAATGCCATCTGTAGGAGCACCTTCCTGTGTATACAATACAGTGGGATAGTGATCACTGCTTCGTAAGTCATCAAGGACTTTCCATTCAAAGTCCAAAGCACAATTTGAGCTGCAGATCGATAAATCTATACATGATGTAGAGCCAGTCTGAATGTGATAATGAGTAGGTTCACCAGTATTTAAAACAGTAATGTCCTCCTGCTCCAAAATAGATGAAATTAGATTTCCTTTCTGATTTGAGGTAACATCACCCCATAATGGGTGATGAGCATTAAAGTCACCCATAATGACGAATGGCTGAGGCAACTGTTGAATAAGGTTCAACAGACTATCTTTGGTTATATTAGTACTTGGTGGTAGATAGAGGGAGCAGACTGTATATCTGCGATTCAAGCCGGCTTGTATCGTAACAGCTTGCAATCGAGATTGAAGAGGGATGGGAACATGAGGTATATCTTTACGGATATACAACATGCTTCCCCCATGGATACCAATATCTGGATCATATGTAGTACGGTATGCTTTGAAGTCTTTAGGGCATGGGGTGAATGAGTCTAACATTATTTCTTGTAAGGAAATAATATTAGGTTGCTGGTCATGGATTAGCAGTTTCAATTCCTCATACTTGGCTCTTAGTCCCTGACAATTCCATTGGAGCAGAGTGAATTTATCTATGGTTCAGGGAATGTCGGGAGGTGTTGTTACCCGACTTCTTGGTCTTAGATTGTGGGATTGAATGGACCTCTGCTTTAACTGGAAGTTTTGGTGGTTTAGATGATTGAATTCCAGGTTTAATTTTAGGAGGACCTTCTTTAGGTCTACCAGAGGTGGTAGAACTTCCCTGTGGCCCTATAGGTACAGGGGGAGGGACTACTTTCTCTATAGGTACAGAAGGATCTCCTGTTGATCCTTCTAGGTTGAGGGAAAGGTTTCCCACTCCCCTCTCAGGGGTGGGAAGAGGGCCACTATCTGGGCCCTTGGGTGATGGTGTAGGGCCTCCCATGGCCCCAATATGGGAAGAGTTGTTAGATGGCATTTTGGATACAGCTGTTGTTGAATCTCTATTCTTAATTTTGCCACTTGGGCAATCCAAAGAGTCTGAACTCCGTGTTCGCTTATTGCGAGTTAGTTGGTCAACTGATCGGTTGGTGGATTGTTTGTACTTTATCTGGTGTGACTGATCGGTCTCCATTTTATCCATATTAGGTTGTGTTTTAGTGGTGAGGTGGCCTGTAGGCTGAAATTTGTTACCAAGGGCTTCTGAGTATGTCTTAGTATTAAGTTTTAATGGATCAATCACTTTTCTTCTTGCTTCAGAGTAGCTAATATGTTCTCTGACCTTTATATTTAGGATTTGTTTTTCTAGTATATATTTTTCACAAGATCTAGAGGAAGTTGGGTGTTCTTCATGACAATTAAAACATTTCGATGTTTTCGTACATTCTCCATGTTCGCTTTCACTGCAATTGACACAAATCGGTGGTGTTCCTGCTAATTTCTTGCGACATGTGGTGAATGTATGGCCAAACATTTGGCAGTGGTAATATCTTCTTGGTGAAGGTATATATGGTCTAACCTTCAGTTTATACCAAGCAGCAGATATTGATGATGGAAGATTAAGTAGGTCAAATGTTAAGATTATTAGAGGTTGGTCTACAAGAATGCCATCTTCTTTTCGTTTCATCTGGCGAACACTTGAAACGTGCTGGGATTTCAACTCTGTTGAAAGCTTTTCTTCAGAAAACCTCAGCAGTTCCTTGGAGTAGACAACTCCTCTACACTCGTTGAGTGTCTTGTGGGGGGTACAATCTGCCTCATGCCCAGCAACTTTTCCAATGTTCTGCAATTTTGAGCTCTCTTCTGGAGAGTTAACCTCTATCAGAAGTGATCCACTACTTTGGGGGATGATTTTGGGTTCCCTGCCAATACATTGGATAATTTCTCTATGGACATCAAAAATGTCTAAAGAGTCAATGGGGTTGTCATTGGGCATGGATAAAGTTAAATATTTATTATAATGGGACTCAAAAATCCCAGTCAAAACTTCCAATTGTCTTCATGGATTAGTTAGAGGGGGGAAAGACTTTTCTTTATCTCTATTATTCCGCTGTGGTTTAGCGGAATAGGGTTCCAGTGTGATGAAAGACTGTGGACTTTCATCTCTAGAACCAGTAGAGGCCTTGCTCATATCCTTGGTCATGCATAGGTCGTCAGCGTTAGGAGAGTTCTCTCTTAAGGGTTTGTCTTGACCGCAGTGAGGGTGACCTTACTGGGGGCGGTTCCCCAGTCAGGTGGTTATGAGGCAAACTATGTTTGGGGCACCTTTTCTAGCCCCCTCCCCATGTGGGGTGAGCAGAGTGGATCCTGAGTAGGGCTGCTCAGTCATGTGGGTAGCTACCGAACCGTGCTGTTGCCTTGATCCCAATACGAGAGCGATTTATCTTGCCCACACCGCCTATGTGAAGTTCGTGACTAGAGGCTTCCAGAGATCACCTTCTCCTGCCCCCATCGTCACTAGCCATCGCCATAGGGCTTTCTTTTGCCGCTACTGAGAGGGGCGGCTGAAAATTAGGTCGGAGGGATGGAACAGCAAGCGGAAGAGAAGAGAGGAGTGGAAAAGTAAGTTTAAGAGGAAGCCCTGTGCGGGGAAACAAGAGCCCCGCCCGGGGATCGGCATTAGTCGCCTCTTACGACACGCAGCTGACGTGGCTGGGGCTATATTCTATACTACACCCCCTAGCCCCAGGGGGATCGTATGCAGCTGAAGGACTAGGGAAATCATTAGCTTTACGAGTGACTTTGGTGGATCTTTCATAGTGTTACCAATTTGCTTCCTTTGTCTTCCATTTGGGCAAACATGGGGAGGGTATATTTTGGACATACTTAAGATGTATGGAAAAGCGGTCACTTCCATAGGGATTATCATCCACTGACCACTGATAATCTAATCTTAAAGATAATGAGCATATTGTAAGATCAATTGCAGAATTGGAGTTGTGGACTACATCAAACCTTGTGGGGGAACCATTGTTCATTAAAATTATATCATTATAGTCTAGTAGTTCTTCAATTAAAAGTCCACGATGGTTGCATCTATTTTCTCCCTATAATGTATGCTTTGCATTAAAATCCCCCATGAAAATGAAAGGTTGAGGTAGTTGGTTTAAAAGTGATTGTAAATCGTTAACTTCTAATTGCCTTGGATTACCATCTCTGTCCACTAATCGAGATTCTAAGTCAGGTTCTAGATATAGGGAGCACAAAGTGATCCATTCATCAATGAGGATTTGTGTTGCACAAGCTTGTAGTATCGTGTTTAATTGTACAGCTTTTTGTGGTAATGACTTGGTCAAAATAATACTTGTGCCACCATGAGCACGTTCACCTACAGGAGGTAGAGATTTGTAGAATGTAAAATTGTGTCCACAATTGGGTATAACATTGCCCAGTTTAGTTTCTTGTAGACAAATGGCGGCTAAATTATGTTCTTTAAAAAGAACCCGGATCTGTTCTCTATTTGAATGGAAACCTCGCATGTTCCATTGACATGGGGTCATTATTTGTTATTGGATGGTTTTTTATTTGGTTTTCCAGGTATGGAATGGTTTGTTTTGTAGAGGAATATGACAAGCTCTCGAGAGTTCTGCTATTTCCTTTCTTTGGTGTCCTACCATGATGTGAAGATTTAGTTGATGGTGAGGGAGTACGGGGTCTCGTTTGTCTTTGAGGCTCCATCTCCACATCTTGCACCTGAGCTGTACGAGTTGCTTTGATCAAGGTGTCATTCTGGGAGTTATCCAGATCAGGTGATAAAGCTGTCTGAGAGGTCTTTCGTGAGGCCTGAGAAGTTCCCTGGAGAGGGGTTTTGGTCAAGGGGTTATTATGGGAATTACCCAGATCAGGCGGCAAAGCTGCCTCGGAGGTCTTTAGTGAGGCCTGAGAAGTTCCCTGGAGAGGGGTTTTGATCAAGGGGTCATTCTGGGAATTACCCAGATCAGGCGGTAAAGCTGCCTGGGAGGTCTTTAGTAAGGCCTGAGAAGTTCCCTGGAGAGGGGTTTTGATCAAGGTGTCATTCTGGGAATTACCCAGATCAGGCAGTATAGCTGCCTGAGAGGCCTTTGGAGTCCCCTGGAGAGGGGACGAAGGAGCTTTCCGAGATGAAATCTGAGAAGTTGAATGTACTTCAAGCTCAGAGGGGGAAGGCTGAAGTTTTGGATTGGGATTGGATTTTATAGGTTGATTCTTAATTGAATTTCCATTTTTTTGAACATCACTATATTGAGGTCTACTGAACAGAAGTCTTTTTGCCTGGCCAATGCTTAGATGTTCTGCTTGAGCTTTATAGCTGCTTTTTCCTTTTTAAATGACTCACATTCTTTATATCTAGCACTATGATTTCCCTTACAATTTATACATAATGTAGGATTAGAACAATCATCTTCATGTTTTTGTAATGAACAAGTTGCACATAGCTGATCTTTTGTGCATACCTTTGATGAGTGACCATAGCCAAAACACTTGAAGCATTGTTTTTAAATTCATGTATTGGTTTTGCACACACCACTTTCTCATCTAACTTGTTCCAAATGACTATTACTCTGTGGGGAAAGTTGGTCTTTTTCAGGTCTCTTCTATAACTGTCTTTCTTGATTTTCTTTCAGTGTCCTCTTGTATTTCTACTATCCCATTTTTTAGATCCTTTCTATCAACATTTTCTATGCCTTTCATGATTCTATAAATAGTTATCAAGTCTCCTCTCTCTCTTCTTTGCTCTAATGTCTGTAGTTCAAGTTTTGATAGTCTCTCTTCATATGATAGTTCTGGTGCCAATTTTGTAATTACTCTTTGTATTCTTTCAAGTTTTGTTATACATTTTTTGTACTTGGTGACCACGTTGTCGCTGCATATTCCAATCTTGGTCTTATCAAAGTGACTAGTATTTTCTTTACCATGTCTTCGTCCAGGTATGTAAATGCCACATTTGATTGTTCTTATTAAATTATAAATTTCTCCAAAAATCTTGTTTATATGTTTCTCAGGGGACATATTATTCATGTATTATTTTTGCACACACCACTTTCTCATCTAACTTGTTCCAAATGTCTATTACTCTATGGGGAAATCTGTTCTTTTTCAGATCTCTTCTATAACTGTCTTTCTTGATTTTCTTTCAGTGTCCTCTTGTATTTCTACTATCCCATTTTATTGGATCCTCTCTATCAATAGTTTCTATGTCTTTCATGATTCTATAGTTATTAAGTCTCCTCTCTCTCTTCTTTGCTCTAATGTCTGTAGCTCAAGTTTTGATAGTCTCTCTTCATATGATAGTTCTGAGTGTTGGTGCCAATTTTGTAATTGCCCTTTGTATTCTTTCAAGTTTTGTTATAATTTTTTTTTGTATTTGGTGACTACGTCGTCGCTGCATATTCCAATCTTGGTCTTATCAAAGTAACTAGTATTTTCTTCACAATTTCTTCATCCAGGTATGTAAATGCCACTTTGATTGTTCTTATTAAATTATAAGTTTCTCTAAAAATCTTGTTAATATGTTTCTCAGGGGACATATTATTCATAATAATGACTCCCAGGTCCTCATTTTCTACGTTTTTTTATTTCTTCTTCTCCCAATTTATATGATCCCACTATTCTTTTTTTGCTTATTCCAAATTCCATTATACTACACTTCTTAATATTGAATTCCATCTCCCACTTCCTATTCCATTCCCATACTTTATTGAGATTACTCTGTAGAGACTCACAATCTTCTTCAGTTTTCACTTTTTTCAACAATTTTGCATCATCCACAAAGAAGCTCAAATAATTTTCAATTCCTTTATCCATATCATTAATATATATAGCAAACATTATTAGGGCCAGAACTGTTCCTTGTGGAACACCACTTAACACTTCATCCCAATTAGTGTTTGTCTCTTATCACTACTCTCATTTTTTTTTCATGCAAGAAGTCTTCCATCCAATTCAGCAGTTTGTCCTGTACTCCTGCAGTTTCTAATTTCTTATGCAACTTCTTATGCGGCACCTTATCAAAATCTTTTTTCAGGTCTAGAAATGAACAATCAACCTATCCATCTCTTTCTTGTATTACATCTATTAGCCTTGAATAGAAACACATTAAGTTTGTGACGCATGATCGTCCTTGTCTAAATCCAAATTGCCTTGGATTTAGTATGTTGTTTTCTTTCCAAATGCCTTACCCATCTACTTTTGAACATTCTTTCACAAATGTTTGCTATTGTACTTGTTAGAGAGACCTATCTATAGTTAGTAGGGTCTTTGTTGTTCCCCCCTTTCTATACAGGTACTATATTTGCTCTTTTCCAATCTTTTGGAACTTTTCCTTCTTTCAATGAACTGTTTATTAGGCTATGTATTTTGTCTGTTAGTTCATTCCTGCATTCTCTCAAAATCCAGTTTGCTATTTCATCTGGTCTATGTGATTTTCTGACATCGAGATTACTCAAGTGTTTCATTATTTCATTCCTTGATACTTCTATCTCTTTCAAAGGGGGGACTTTCTCCTCCCATTCGATATCTCTAGGTCGTATGTTCTCCCTTGTAAACACTGATTTAAAATGCTTGTTCATAATTTCTGCCATTTCTATATCCTCTGTGTATTCAACTCCTCCTTGTCGTAGTTTCTCTAATTCTTGTCTGTTTTTCAGTTTGTTGTTTACAAATCTGTAAAATAATTTTGGTTGATCTTTACATTTTTCTATGACATTTTTTTCATACTTTCTCTTTTTGTCTCTGCACACTTGTACATATTGATTTCTATAACTAGTATATATTTTCCATTTTTCAGGTCTTGTCTTTTTTCCATTTTATTCAAGCTTTATCTTTTTTGTCTTTTAACTCCCTACATCTTTTGTTGTACCAGCACTTTACATATTCTTTTTCTTGCTTTTGTCTTGGGACTTTTCCACTCCTTCATAAATTTTTGTCAAAATATTCCATTTCTCTTCTACTGTTGTTTCCTCCTTGTGTATTCTTTCCCAGTCTGCTTTTTTAAAATAATTATCTTATTTTATCAATTTCTTTTTCCACACATCAATCTTCCCTTTCTATATTGTTCGTTTTTCTTCATGTATTTTTCCTCATTTTGTTTCAGTTCAACCAATATGTGGTCACTTTTACTTATTGGTGTCTTATATTCAATCTTGTTCACTATTTCAGGTTCTGATGTGATTATTAGGTCCAGTCTCGATGGTTCTTCTTTATTTCTATACCTAGCATTATCTTGCACCCATTGTGCCATTGTATGTTCTATAATCATATCAAGCAGTACATTTCCCCATAGGTCGTCTCCACCCTTCGCTGTCATTTCTTCCCAACGGATTTCTTTACAATTAAAGTCACCCATTATAACTATTCTTCCTCCATCTTCCATTATCTTACTTAGCGTTATCCTTGTGTCTTTCAAATATTTTTGTGTTCTCTCTCTTCCCACGAAGCCATTTTAGGAGTCACATAATTTACCACAAACTTCCTGCTCTTGTCCCTGTCCTCTATTTCCATCATAATCATCTCCACGCTATTCTTTCCATATGTAACATTCCTCACATTTATATCTTTCTTAGTCAGGAACATAACTCCACCACCTTGTACTTCTCTGTTTCTAATCCAATGATTATATGCACCATGTCTTACAATGTTGGGTGGTAGTGGACCTTTCAATTTTGGCTCTACAATTCCCATTATGTCCAGTTCTTTTTCTTTTAGGTAATCATTCATTTCGTTCAAGCCTGTTATTAAGCCATCTATATTTGTGTAAGACACTTTTAGTTTTCTGCTACTTCCATTGTATTTTCTTTTTCCCGTTTATTTTTCTCTGCTATGAACCATTTTCTCACTCTCATATCCACTACTCTCCAATATGAATTCTCTTTTGCTGACTGCTCTTTTCTAGTTTTTTCCTTGGCTTCTAGTCTTTTTTGTTTTCTCATCCTCTCTTTCCTCTTTATTCATTTCTCTATTTATTCATACCTATTTATATTGATCACTGTCTGCAAGATATTCTCTGTTGTCATTTGTGACCTGAATTTAACCTTAATTGGTCTGGTCTTATCTGTATTTAATTCCCCTTTTTCTGGTTCATCTTGAGCTACTTCTAATGTCTTATTTATTTTTTTTCCTTTTCTTCCTTTACCCCTTGTAGTCCTATTTAGAATATACTTCTCTTCAATACCTAATATAATCATACATTTCTTTTTATTCATCAAGTCTCTTACTATATTCTGCTCCCTCATCACATTAATAACTGTGTCCTTAGTTTGTTCTTTCCTCTGCTGTTCCATTATATCTCTAAATTCTATTTCATTGTTCTCATGTAATTTTTCCAACCACTTACCTCTTTTGCTATGGACTCTTTATTCTCTTTATTACTCCTCTTGAATTCCTCATTCTCATCCTTAACTTCTCCTAACGTTTTTTTTTTTTTTTTTACTCTACAATTTCTTTATTTAGGTTTTGATTCTCCTTCTTTAGTTCTTCCAGCTTATCAACTCTTTGAGTAATTAGCTTTATTTGGTGAAACATAGCTTCCCAATTTTCATTCTTTTAGTTTCTCCTCTAGATTCACTTGTCGGGGGGAGGTTGTCATTTCCTCATTCATTAAATCCATGGAAATAGTTATCTTCACCTTCCATTGCGCTGCTCTAATCTATATTTCCAATTTTTACTAATCACATCGACTTCGCCACTATCGTCAGGCCGTCTCTTGTTTATATACCGCCTGAGTTCCTGGGCACCAATCTTCCCCTTCCTCATTTCCTTCCATTTTTCTAAGTAATCCCTCCCCTTCTTTTTCTTTACCTTCCCACTACACTACGAGCTTTCCCTTTCCCTATTAATACAACACAGGTACTTCCTTGTTTCATGACATCAGTTGGAATAAATACACATGGCAAGGGCACTAATGGAAGTGTTAATGTGCATTTTTATTTCTGTATATATGCCTATGGACAAAGAAAATGTAAATTTTTACATTCTCATATGCACGTTATGCAACTACCATATATTACTACGTAACCAAATATTGTTGAAGCTTCACATTTAGGGATGTTATCTATCCCTAAGGCTATTATATTCTTGACAAATCCTTTCTGATGTTCCAGCAAGCATGACCAACTAATGTTCTGTTTGCCTTTATATCAAAAAGATCATATTTTGGAAAACATCTGGCTTGTTATTATTTGCTTGTGATAATCTTGTGTTGAGAGTAAATTTTCAACTTATTCGTATCATGACAGCAGACAGCAGGACCTATTCCTATCACTCTATGCCACTTTGTTACCCTTTACATCTCACATGGGAAACAAGGTGGCAGAATTCTTTCCCCCCCCCTCCACAGGGATGATACCCCCTTCATCCACAAGGAACTACAAGAGGGAAATAAGGGTGTTGGATGGGAGTGGAATGAGATGGAGTGGGTGCATGCCAATATTATGGAAAGTTAATAATACTTAATGACACAGCCTATGTATACTGACACAATCTGTTAGCAAATTGTATGACTATGTAAAAATTCCATACTGATGGATATACTGACACAATCTGTTAGCAAATTGTATTACTGTATGTAAAAATTCAATACTGATGGATATGTCTGTCATGGAGGTCTCTAGTGGTATGATGGTTCACTTGTTCATTTGAATGGCAGATAAAAGGCAGTTAACAAATATAATCTTTGGTATGACTGATGTGCTACATTGGGGGCATATAATAACACAGCACTGTTATGTTTATGACAAATGACTTGCTGGAATGTACAACTAATGCAACTTATCTCTAAATGAATACTTAAAGGCTTAGGTTCCCTTCATGCATGCAAGACTGTCTGCTACAACTGAGTCTGTAGTAAGCAAGCCCATGGTATACACTAGGCAGACATGACACTCCTGTAAGGCCTACCAAGATCACTTGGCTTTGGTGACAGTCAACAGCAGCTATAGGTCAGGCTAAACGTTGTGTCTATGTGAGTAAGGAGAACATGCCGCTACTCTTAAGTTGTACCAGGATGGAGACGAAGACGAGCATGCCTACTGTACCTGTGTGGTGTAGGGGTGCGCCGCCAAATTCACGTCGTCCTGGACGAGGCGGGCTTGGAGGAGGGTACCCAGCTGCCCGTGGGCGATACGAACCAGCTCTGCCCTGCCCGCCTCGTAGGCATCTGCGTAACGGGCGGGCGTTGTACTGACGCCCACCACATTGACACTCGTCAAGGGATGTCCTGTGGGGACCGAAGGCGCCGCGTCCCCTGGGGTGGAGGCCGTGGATCCCGACCCCCGGGATCCCCGGGAAGACCTCCCACGGGAGGACCCCTTCGACGAGCCCTTGGACCCGCGGGATATGGAGTCATCGTGGACAGCTAGGGCTTCCTCGACTGTAAAATATACAGACGCTGCGCCTTCCTCCCGCAGAGTACGAACAGCTTCCAGTATTTTGGCTCGGTGAACGGTGTTTACCACTCCTATAGCATCGAGATCGGGCTCACTAATCTGTTTACAAATTTCCAAATCGTCGTACCCATTGTCAACAAATGATTCGGCGTATTGGCCCATATGTAGCGACCGTAGCCAGTCCTCCACAATGGTTTCTTCCATGGTAAGCCCTATGTAGCACAGCCTAACACAAACACACGCATTTCACTTAGCTGTTGGCGGCCAGCCCAGCACACTACTGACCTACACAGCTTTTGACACTAGACTGTTTGTATCCAGATTCCACATCCCTCTGTGTGTCATGACTCTCCTAGCACTCAACAGATGGCTCTCACACATAGTAAACAACTGACGTACGACTACACTACTCTACCTATATTTTCATCATATATATAATGTGTATGTATATGTGTGCTACTACATTTCTATTTAGAAATATATATATATACTATATATATATATGTATATATATATATATATATATATATATATATATATATATTTATATATATTATACATATCTATACCGATATCTCTATATTTATCTAGCTAGCTATACATATATATATATATATATATATATATATATATATATATATATAACTATCTATTTATCTATATCTGTATATATATATATCTATATATATATATATATATATATATATATATATATATATATATATATATATATATATATATATATGTGTGTGTGTGTGTGTGTGTATTTACCTAGTTGTATTTACCTAGTTGTATTTTACGGGAAGGGGAGCTATGCTCGTGGGGTCCCGTCTTCATATCTCATTTTATCTAAACTATTTTTAAATTCATGTATTGTTTTTGCACACACCACTTTCTCATCTAACTTGTTCCAACTGTCTATTGCTCTGTGAGGAAAGCTGTTCTTTTTCAAATCTCTTCTATAGCTGTCTTTTTTTATTTTCTTTCCGTGTCCTCTTGTATTTCTGTCATCCCATTTTATCAGATTCTCTCTATCAGTAATTTCTATGCCTTTCATGATTCTGTAAATAGCTATCAAATCTCCTCTCTCTCTTCTTTGCTCTAGTGTCTGTAGTTTAAGTTTTTGTAGTCTCTCTTCATATGATAGTTTTGAGAGTGTTGGTGCCAGTTTTGTAATTGCTCTTTGTATTCTTTCAAGTTTTTTTATACATTTTTTTGTACTTGGTGACCATATCGTTGCTGCATATTCCAATCTTGGTCTTATCAGGGTGATTAGGATTTTCCTCACCATTTCTTCATCCAGGTATGTAAATGCCACTTTGATTGTTCTTATTAAATTATAGGTTTCTCCAAAAATCTTATTTATATGTTTCTCAGGTGACATATTATTCATAACAATGACTCCCAGGTCCTTCTCATTTTCTACTCTTTTTATTCCTTCTTCTCCCAAATTATATGATCCTGTTATTCTGTTTTTGCTTTTTCCAAATTCCATTATACTACACTTTTTTGTATTGAACTCCATCTCCCACTTCCTACTCCATTCTTGTACTTTATTTAGATCTCTCTGTAGTGATTCACAATCTTCTTCAGTTTTCACTCTTTTCAGTAATTTTGCATCATCTGCAAAGAAGCTCATATAGCTTTCAATTCCTTCATCCATATCATTAATATATATAGCAAACATTATTGGGGCCAGAACTGTTCCCTGCGGGACACCGCTTATTACTTCATTCCATTTTGAGTGCTGATCTCTTATCACTACTCTCATTTTTCTTTCTTGCAAAAAGTCTTCCATCCAATTTAGCAATTTACCTTGTATTCCTCCTTCATATTCTAATTTCTTAAGCAGCTTCTTATGTGGTACTTTGTCAAAAGCTTTTTTTAGGTCTAGAAATGCACAATCAGCCCATCCATCTCTTTCTTGTATTATATCTATTAGCCTTGAATAGAAACATATTAAATTGGTGACGCATGATCGTCCTTGTCTGAATCCAAATTGCCTTGGATTTAGTACGTTGTTTTTTTCCAAGTATTTTACCCATCTACTTTTGATGATTCTTTCACAAATTTTTGCTATTGTACTTGTTAGAGAGACTGGTCTATAGTTGGTAGGTTCTTCTTTATTTCCTCCTTTATATATAGGTACTATATTTGCTTTTTTCCAATCTTCTGGAACTTTTCCTTCTTTTAAGGAACTGCTTATTATGCTATGTATTTTGTCTGCCAGTTCATTCCTGCATTCTTTCAGTATCCAGTTTGCTATTTCATCTGGCCCATGCGATTTTCTGACATCAAAATTACCCAAGTGTGTCAATATTTCATTCTTTGTTACTTCTATTTCTTCCATAGGGGGGACTTTTTCTTTCCACTCAATCTCTTCAGGTTGTATATTTTCCCTTGTAAACACTGATTTAAAATGTTTGTTCATAATTTCTGCCATTTCCATTTCCTCAGTGTATTCAACTCCTCCTTGTCTCAATTTCTCCAAGTCTTGTTTGTTTTTCAGTTTATTGTTTACAAATCTGTAGAATAGTTTTGGTTGATCTTTACACTTTTCTATAACATCTTTTTCATATTTTCTTTTTTTCTCTCTGCACTTTTGTACATATTCATTTCTATAACCAGTATATATTTTCCATTTTTCAGGTCTTCTGTCTTTTTTCCATCTGGTCCAGGCTTTGTCTCTTTTGTCTTTTAACTCCCTACAACTTTTGTTGTACCAGCATTTTACATATTCTTTTTCTTGTTTTTGTCTTGGGACATACTTTTCCACTCCTTTTTTGTAAATTTTTGTCAAAATATTCCATTTCTCTTCCACTGATGTTTCTTCTTTGTATATATTTCTTCCCAGTTTTCTTGTTGGAAGAATTCTCTTATTTTATCAAAGTTTGTTTTTTCATACATCATTCTTCCTTTTCTATATTGTTCATTTCTTTTCATATATTTTTCTTCATTAAGTTCCAGTTCAATCAATATGTGGTCACTTTTACCTATTGGTGTTTTATATTCAATCTTGTCCACTATTCTAGGTTCAGATGTAATTATTAAGTCTAGCCTCGATGGTTCTTCTTCATTTCTATACCTAGTGTTCTCTTGTATCCATTGTGTCATTGAATGGTCAGTAATCATCTCAAGTAGAGCATTTCCCCATGAGTCATCACCACTCTTTACTGTCATTTCTTCCCAGCAGATTTCTTTGCAATTAAAGTCGCCCATCATAACTATTCTTCCTCCGTCTTCCATTATTTTAGTTAATGCTATCTTTGTGTCCTCTAGCATACTTTTATATTCACTCTCCTCCCATGAGGCTGTTTTCGGAGGCACATAATTGATCACAAATTTTCTGCTCTTCTTATCTCGGTCTTCCACTTCTATCATAATCATCTCTACTGTATTCTTTCCATATATGACACCTTTCACATTTATATCCTTCTTAGTCAGGAACATAACTCCACCCCCTTGCTTTTTCTCTCTGTTTCTAATCCAATAATTGTATGCATCATGTCCTACACTGTTGGGTGGTAGTGGGCCTTTTAATTTTGTTTCTACAATTCCCATTATGTCCGGTTCTTTTTCTTTCAAATAATCATTCAGCTCATTCAATCCTGTTATTAATCCATCTATATTTGTGTAAGACACTCTTAGTTTTCTGCCACTTCCATTGTGTTCTCTGTTTCCCTTATGTTTTTCTTTTGTGTGTCGAACTTCCTTAGTTTCATGTTCACTACTCTCCAATAGAATCTCTCTTTCTCTGACTCCGTTCTGTTCTCGTTTTTTGTCTTAGCTTCCAGTCTTTTCTGCTTTTCTTCTTCTCTTTCCTCTTTATTCATTTCTCTTTTTATCCATACCTTTTTATATTGATCATTTGTTGCTAGTTTCCCTGTTTTGGATAAGATATTCTCTGCCGTTGTTTGTGACTTGAATTTAATCTTAATTGGTCTGGTCTTGTCTGTGCTATACTTTCCGAGTCTAAATTTCTCTTCGATTTGTTTCATAATTCCTGGTTCATCTTCCTGAACTGATTCTAGTAATTGGCTTACTTTTTCATTTTCCTCTTTGATTCTTGTGGTTCTATCTGTGTTGTGTTTCTCTTCCATTCCTAATATAATTATACATTTCTTCTTGTCTGCTAAATCCCTTACTATATTCTCCTTTTGTCTCATCACTTTAATAACTGAGTCTTCAGTATGTTCTTTCAATTGCTGTTTGACTATGTCAGTGAATGAAATCTTATTTCCTTCTTGGGTTTGCTTCCAATTTTTACTTTCTTTAGCTATTGTTTCTCTGTTTTCTTTACTATTCTTCTTCAATTCCTCATTCTCCCCCTTTACCTCTCTTAACTGTCTTTTTAGTTCTTCTATTTCATCAGTTAAGTTTCTATTCGCCTTTTCCAGTTCTTCCAATCTTTCAACCCTTTGTAAAATGGTGTTCATATGACCTAACCTACTCTCCAAGTCCTCGATCACCTTATCAACCTTCTCCTCTAGTCTTGTCAGTCGGGGGGGGGGGGGGTTTGTGTCCCCCCCACTCTCTTTAAATCCCTTGAAAATATTCTCATCACTTTCTACTGTATTGTTCCTATCTATACTTCTAATCTTTACATTCTTATTAGACATTCCGTCGTCCTCCAGCTCGTCTTGTGGTCTTTTGTTTACTTTACGGCGGTCTATTTGGACCAAGTCCTCTACTTCCTCATTACCTTCCATTTTCCCAGCAATCCCTCCCCTTCTCCTCTTTCCTTACTTTCCCACTACCTCACGAGCAATTTCCCCCCCCCTGCAAATACAAAAAGGCACTTCTCTTTGCGTTGGTATCCACAATCTGCACTTTTCTTCAGAGCGTTCTTCAAGCCGTCCGTTCGTTGAAAGTGTGTGTGTGTGTGTGTGTATTTACCTAGTTGTATTTACCTAGTTGTATTTTACGGGAAGGGGAGCTATGCTCGTGAGGTCCCGTCTTCATATCTCATTTTATCTAAACTATTTTTAAATTCATGTATTGTTTTTGCACACACCACTTTCTCATCTAACTTGTTCCAACTGTCTATTACTCTGTGAGGAAAGCTGTTCTTTTTCAAATCTCTTCTATAGCTGTCTTTTTTTATTTTCTTTCCGTGTCCTCTTGTATTTCTGTCATCACATTTTATCAGATTCTCTCTATCAGTAATTTCTATGCCTTTCATGATTCTGTAAATAGCTATCAAATCTCCTCTCTCTCTTCTTTGCTCTAGTGTCTGTAGTTTAAGTTTTTGTAGTCTCTCTTCATATGATAGTTTTGAGAGTGTTGGTGCCAGTTTTGTGATTGCTCTTTGTATTCTTTCAAGTTTTTTTATACATTTTTTTGTACTTGGTGACCATATCGTTGCTGCATATTCTAATCTTGGTCTTATCAGGGTGATTAGGATTTTCTTCACCATTTCTTCATCCAGGTATGTAAATGCCACTTTGATTGTTCTTATTAAATTATAAGTTTCTCAAAAAATCTTATTTATATGTTTCTCAGGTGACATATTATTCATAACAATGACTCCCAGGTCCTTCTCATTTTCTACTTTTTTTTATTCCTTCTCCCAAATTATATGCTCCTGTTATTCTATTTTTGCTTTTTCCAAATTCCATTATACTACACTTTTTTGTATTGAACTCCATCTCCCACTTCCTACTCCATTCTTGTACTTTATTTAGATCCCTCTGTAGTGATTCACAATCTTCTTCAGTTTTCACTCTTTTCAGTAGTTTTGCATCATCTGCAAAGAAGCTCATATAGCTTTCAATTCCTTCATCCATATCATTAATATATATAGCAAACATTATTGGGGCCAGAACTGTTCCCTGCGGGACACCGCTTATTACTTCATTCCATTTTGAGTGCTGATCTCTTATCACTACTCTCATTTTTCTTTCTTGCAAAAAGTCTTCCATCCAATTTAGCAATTTACCTTGTATTCCTCCTTCATATTCTAATTTCTTAAGCAGCTTCTTATGTGGTACTTTGTCAAAAGCTTTTTTTAGGTCTAGAAATGCACAATCAGCCCATCCATCTCTTTCTTGTATTATATCTATTAGCCTTGAATAGAAACATATTAAATTGGTGACGCATGACCGTCCTTGTCTGAATCCAAATTGCCTTGTTTTTTTCCAAGTATTTTACCCATCTACTTTTGATAATTCTTTCACAAA
Source organism: Oratosquilla oratoria (assembly GCF_046742065.1). Taxonomy (NCBI): domain Eukaryota; kingdom Metazoa; phylum Arthropoda; class Malacostraca; order Stomatopoda; family Squillidae; genus Oratosquilla; species Oratosquilla oratoria. The sequence goes on along the minus strand of NC_134793.1, from coordinate 59,941,099 downwards.
TTTTTGCTATTGTACTTGTTAGAGAGACTGGTCTATAGTTGGTAGGTTCTTCTTTATTTCCTCCTTTATATATAGGTACTATATTTGCTTTTTTCCAATCTTCTGGAACTTTTCCTTCTTTTAAGGAACTGCTTATTATGCTATGTATTTTGTCTGCCAGTTCATTCCTGCATTCTTTCAGAATCCAGTTTGCTATTTCATCTGGCCCATGCGATTTTCTGACATCAAAATTACCCAAGTGTGTCAATATTTCATTCTTTGTTACTTCTATTTCTTCCATAGGGGGGACTTTTTCTTTCCACTCAATCTCTTCAGGTTGTATATTTTCCCTTGTAAACACTGATTTAAAATGTTTGTTCATAATTTCTGCCATTTCCATTTCCTCAGTGTATTCAACTCCTCCTTGTCTCAATTTCTCCAAGTCTTGTTTGTTTTTCAGTTTATTGTTTACAAATCTGTAGAATAGTTTTGGTTGATCTTTACACTTTTCTATAACATCTTTTTCATATTTTCTTTTTTTTCTCTCTGCACTTTTGTACATATTCATTTCTATTACCAGTATATATTTTCCATTTTTCAGTTCTTCTGTCTTTTTTTCATCTGGTCCAGGCTTTGTCTCTTTTGTCTTTTAACTCCCCACAACTTTTGTTGTACCAGCATTTTACATATTCTTTTTCTTGTTTTTGTCTTGGGACATACTTTTCCACTCCTTTTTTGTAAATTTTTGTCAAAATATTCCATTTCTCTTCCACTGATGTTTCTTCTTTGTATATTTCTTCCCAGTTTTCTTTTTGAAAGAATTCTCTTATTTTATCAAAGTTTGTTTTTTCATACATCATTCTTCCTTTTCTATATTGTTCATTTCTTTTCATATATTTTTCTTCATTAAGTTCCAGTTCAATCAATATGTGGTCACTTTTACCTATTGGTGTTTTATATTCAATCTTGTCCACTATTCTAGGTTCAGATGTAATTATTAAGTCTAGCCTCGATGGTTCTTCTTCATTTCTATACCTAGTGTTCTCTTGTATCCATTGTGTCATTGAATGGTCAGTAATCATCTCAAGTAGAGCATTTCCCCATGAGTCATCACCACTCTTTACTGTCATTTCTTCCCAGCAGATTTCTTTGCAATTAAAGTCGCCCATCATAACTATTCTTCCTCCGTCTTCCATTATTTTAGTTAATGCTATCTTAGTGTCCTCTAGCATACTTTTATATTCACTCTCCTCCCATGAGGCTGTTTTCGGAGGCACATAATTGATCACAAATTTTCTGCTCTTCTTATCTCGGTCTTCCACTTCTATCATAATCATCTCTACTGTATTCTTTCCATATATGACACCTTTCACGTTTATATCCTTCTTAGTCAGGAACATAACTCCACCCCCTTGCTTTTTCTCTCTGTTTCTAATCCAATAATTGTATGCATCATGTCCTACACTGTTGGGTGGTAGTGGGCCTTTTAATTTTGTTTCTACAATTCCCATTATGTCCGGTTCTTTTTCCTTCAAATAATCATTCAGCTCATTCAATCCTGTTATTAATCCATCTATATTTGTGTAAGACACTCTTAGTTTTCTGCCACTTCCATTGTGTTCTCTGTTTCCCTTATGTTTTTCTTTTGTATGTCGAACTTCCTTAGTTTCATGTTCACTACTCTCCAATAGAATCTCTCTTTCTCTGACTCCGTTCTGTTCTCGTTTTTTGTCTTAGCTTCCAGTCTTTTCTGCTTTTCTTCCTCTCTTTCCTCTTTATTCATTTCTCTTTTTATCCATATCTTTTTGTGTTGTTCATTTGTTGCTAGTTTCCCTGTTTTGGATAAGATATTCTCTGCCGTTGTTTGTGACTTGAATTTAATCTTAATTGGTCTGGTCTTGTCTGTGCTATACTTTCCGAGTCTAAATTTCTCTTCGATTTGTTTCATAATTCCTGGTTCATCTTCCTGAACTGATTCTAGTAATTGGCTTACTTTTTCATTTTCCTCTTTGATTCTTGTGGTTCTATCTGTGTTGTGTTTCTCTTTCATTCCTAATATAATTATACATTTCTTCTTGTCTGCTAAATCCCTTACTATATTCTCCTTTTGTCTCATCACTTTAATAACTGAGTCTTCAGTATGTTCTTTCAATTGCTGTTTGACTATGTCAGTGAATGAAATCTTATTTCCTTCTTGGGTTTGCTTCCAATTTTTACTTTCTTTAGCTATTGTTTCTCTGTTTTCTTTACTATTCTTCTTCAATTCCTCATTCTCCCCCTTTACCTCTCTTAACTGTCTTTTTAGTTCTTCTATTTCATCAGTTAAGTTTTTATTCGCCTTTTCCAGTTCTTCCAATCTTTCAACCCTTTTTAAAATGGTGTTCATATGACCTAACCTACTCTCCAAGTCCTCGATCACCTTATCAACCTTCTTCTCTAGTCTTGTCAGTCGGGGGGGGTTTGTGTCCCCCCACTCTCTTTAAATCCCTTGAAAATATTCTCATCACTTTCTGCTATATTGCTCCTATCTATACCTCTAATCTTCACATTCCTATTAGACATGTTATCATCCAACTCGTCTTGGGGTCGTTTGTCTACCTTACGGCGGCCCGTCAGGGCCATTTCCTCCACCTCCTCATTACCTTCCATTTCCCCAGTAATCCCTCCCCCTCTCCTCTTTCCTTACTTTCCCACTACCCCACGAGCAATTTCCCCCCCCCTGCAAATACAAAAAGGCACTTCTCTTTGCGTTGGTATCCACAATCTGCACTTTTCTTCAGAGCGTTCTTCAAGCCGTCCGTTCGTTGAAAGTGTGTGTGTGTGTGTGTGTGTGTGTATTTACCTAGTTGTATTTTACGGGAAGGGGAGCTATGCTCGTAGTGTCCCGTTTTCGTATCTCATTTCATCTAAACTATTTTTAAATTCGTGTATTGTTTTTGCACACAACACTTTCTCATCTAACTTGTTCCAGCTGTCAATTACTCTGTGAGGAAAGCTGTTCCTTTTCAGGTCTCTTCTATAACTGTCTTTTTTTTTCCATGTCCTCTTGTATTTCTGTCATCCCATTTTATCAGATTTTTTCTATCAGTAATTTCTATGCCTTTCATGATTCTGTAAATAGCTATCAAATCTCCTCTCTCTCTTCTTTGCTCTAGTGTCTGTAGTTCAAGTTTTGCTAGTCTCTCTTCATATGATAGTTTTGAGAGTGTTGGTGCCAATTTTGTAATTGCTCTTTGTATTCTTTCAAGTTTTTTTTTTATACATTTTTTTGCACTTGGTGACCATATCGTTGCTGCATATTCCAATCTTGGTCTTACCAGGGTGATTAGAATTTTCTTCACCATTTCTTCATCCAGGTATGTAAATGCAACTTTGATTGTTCTTATTAAATTATAGGTTTCTCCAAAATTCTTATTTATATGTTTCTCGAGTGACATATTATTCACAACAATGACTCCCAGGTCCTTCTCATTTTCTACATTTTTTATTCCTTCTTCTCCCAATTTATATGGTCCTGTTATTCTGTTTTTACTTTTTTCCAAATTCCATTATACTACACCTCTTTGTATTGAACTCCATATCCCACTTACTACTACATTCCTGTAATTTGTATATATATATCTGTAGAGATTCACAATCTTCTTCCGTGTTCACTTTTTTCAATAGTTTTGCATAATCTGCAAAGAAGCTCATATAGCTTTCAATTTATTCATCCATATCATTAATATATATAGCAAACATAAATGGGGCCAGAACTGTTCAGTGTGGAACACCGCTTATTAATTCATCCCATTTTGAGTGTTAGTCTGTTATCACTACTCTCATTTTTCTTTCTTGCAAAAAGTCTTCCATCCAATTTAGCAGTTTGTCCTGTATTCCTCCTTCACTTTCTAATTTCTTAAGCAACTTCTTATGTGGTACTTTGTCAAAAGATTTTTTAAGGTTTAGAAATGCACAATCAGCCCATCCATCTCTTTCTTGTATTATATCTATTAGCCTTGAATAGAAACATATTAAATTGGTGACGCATGACGCATGGCCTATAGTTGTTAGAGTCTTCTTTATTTCCCCCTTTATATATAGGTACTATATTTGCTTTTTCCAATCTTCTGGAACTTTTCCTTCTTTCAAGGAACTGCTTATTATGCTATGTATTATGTCTGCTAGTTCATTCCTGCATTCTTTCAGAATCCAGTTTGCTATTTCATCTGGTCCATGCGATTTTCTGACATCAAATTACTCAAGTGTTTCAATATTTCATTCTTTGTTACTTCTATTTCTTTCATAGGGGGGGACTTTCTCTTTCCATTCAATCTCTCCAGGTTGCATGTTCTCCCTTGTAAACACTGATTTAAAATGCTTGTTCATAATTTCTGCCATTTCTATTTCCTCTGTGTATTCAACTCCTCCTTGTCTTAATTTCTCCAAATCTTGTTTGTTTTTCAGTTTGTTGTTTACAAATCTGTAGAATAGTTTTGGTTGATCTTTACACTTTTCTATAACATCTTTTTCATATTTTCTTTTTTCCTCTCTGCACTTTTGTACATATTCATTTCTATAACAAGTATATATTTTCCATTTTTCTGGTCTTTTGTTTTTCTTCCATTTGGCCCAAGCTTTGTCTCTTTTGTCTTTTATCTCCCTACAACTTTTATTGTACCAGCATTTTACATATTCTTTTTCTTGTTTTTGTCTTGGGACATACTTTTCTACTCCATTTTTATAGATTTTTGTCAAAATATTCCATTTCTCTTCTACTGTTGTATCTTTGTGTATTCTTTCCCAGTTTTCATTTTGGAAGAATTCTCTTATTTTATAAAAAAGAAAAAAAAAATCGTACATCAATCTTCCTTTTCTATATTGTTCATTTCTTTTCATGTATTTTTTCTCATTTAGTTCTAGTTCTATCAATATGTGGTCACTTTTGCTTATTGGTGCCTGGTATTCTATCTTTTCCACTATTTTAGGTTCTGATGTGATTATTAGGTCTAGTCTCGATGGTTCTTCTTCATTTCTATACCTAGTGTTCTCTTGGATCCATTGTGTCATTGTGTGGTCAATAATCATCTCAAGTAGAACACTTCCCCATGAGTCTTCTCCACCCTTTACGGTCATCTCTTCCCAGCATATTTCTTTGCAATTATAGTCGCCCATCATAACTATTCTTCCTCCATCTTCCATTATCTCGTTTAGTGTTATTCTTGTGTCTTCTAACATGCTTTTATGTTCATTCTCTTCCCACGAGGCTGTTTTTGGGGGCACGTAGTTTATTCCAAACGTTCTGCTTTTCTTATCTCTATCTTCTACTTCTATCATAATCATCTGTACTCTATTCTTCCCATATGTGACACTCTTCACGTTTATATCCTTCTTAGTCAGGAACATAACTCCAAGCCCTTGTTTTATCTCTCTGTTTCTAATCCAATAATTATATGCATTGTGTCCTATGCTGTTGGGTGGTAGTGGACCTTTTAATTTTGTTTCAACAATTCCCATTATGTCCGGATCTTTTTCTTTCAGATGTTTGTTCAGTTTATTCAGTCCTGTTATTAATCCATCTATATTTGTGTAGGATCCTCTTAACTTTCTGTTATTTCCATTGTATTCTCTGTTTCTTTTGTGTTTCTCTCTGTTATTTTCCATTGCTTCAATTTCATATTCACTACTCTCCAGTAGAATTCTTGTTTTTCTGTCTCCGTTCTGTTCTCGTTTTTTGTCTTAGCTTCCAGTCTTTTCTGCTTTTCTTCCTCTCTTTCCTCTTTATTCATTTCCCTTTTTATCCATACTTTTTTATATTGTTCACTTGTTGCTAGTTTCCCTGTTTTGGATAAGATATTCTCTGCCGTCGTTTGTGACCTGAATTTAATCTTAATTGGTCTGGTCTTGTCTGTACTATATTTCCCGAGCCTGAATTTCTCTTCGATTTGTTTAATTATTTCTGGTTCATCTTCATGAAATAATTCTAGTAAATTTCTTACTTATTCATTTTCCTCTTTGATTCTTGTGGTTCTATCTGGGTTATGTTTCACTTCCATCCCTAATATGATTATACATTTCTTTTTATCTGCAAAGTCTTACTATATTCTCCTTCTGTCTCATCACTTTAATAACTGAGTCTTCAGTTTGTTCTTTCATTTGTTGTTTGATTATGTCAGTAAATGCAACTTTGCTGTTTTCTTGGATTTTTTTCCAAATCTCTTTGTTGTCCTTACTATTCTCCTTTAATACTTCATTCTCCTCTTTTACTTCTTTCAACTGTCTTTTTAATTTTTCAATTTCCTTTGTTAAGTTTTTGTTCGCCTTCTCTAGTTCTTCCAATTTTTCAACTCTCTGCACAATGTTGGTAACATGACCGAACCTAAGCTCCCAGTGTTCGATCATCTTATCGAGCTTCTCTTCTAGTCTTGTCAATCGGGGGGGGGGTATCCCCCCCACCCCCACCCTCTTTAAATCCCTGGAAAATATTCTCATCACCTTCTACTGTATTGCTCTTATCTATACTTCTAATCTTTACATTTTTGTTGATTCCGTCCTCTCCAAAGTCATCGTCTTCAGTTCATCTCTTGTTTACATTTCTCCTAGCTTCCTGGACCATGTCATTCTCTTCCTCAGTTCCTTCCATTTCCCTCAATATCCCTTCCCTTCTTCTTCCCTATCACTTCCCCACTATTCCACGAGCACTCTCCTTCCCTATAAATACAAAAAGACACTTCCTGGATGTTGAGATCCACGTAGTTTTTCCTTTTCCTTTGGAACACCGATTCTCGCCGTCCACTCGGTGAAAGGGTGTATTTACCTAGTTGTATTTTAAGGGAAGGGGAGCTATGCTCGTGGGGTCCCGTCTTCATATCTCATTTTATCTAAACTATTTTTAAATTCATGTATTGTTTTTGCACACACCACTTTCTCATCTAACTTGTTCCAACTGTCTATTACTCTGTGAGGAAAGCTGTTCTTTTTCAAATCTCTTCTATATGTCCTCTTGTATTTCTGTCATCCCATTTTATCAGATTCTCTCTATCAGTAATTTCCATGCCTTTCATGATTCTGTAAATAGCTATCAAATCTCCTCTCTCTCTTCTTTGCTCTAGTGTCTGTAGTTCAAGTTTTTCTAGTCTCTCTTCATATGATAGTTTTGAGAGTGTTGGTGCCAATTTTGTAATTGCTCTTTGTATTCTTTCAAGTTTTTTTTTTTTATACATTTTTTTGTACTTGGTGACCATATCGTTGCCGCATATTCCAATCTTGGTCTTATCAGGGTGATTAGGATTTTCTTCACCATTTCTTCATCTAGGTATGTAAATGCAACTTTGATTGTTCTTATTAAATTATAGGTTTCTCCAAAAATCTTATTTATATGTTTCTCAGGTGACATATTATTCATAACAATGACTCCCAGGTCCTTCTCATTTTCTACTTTTTTATTCCTTCTTCTCCCAATTTATATGATCCTGTTATTCTGTTTTTGCTTTTTCCAAATTCCATTATACTACATTTTTTTGTATTGAACTCCATCTCCCACTTCCTACTCCATTCCTGTACTTTATATAGATCTCTGTAGTGATTCACAATCTTCTTCTGTTTTCACTCTTTTTAGTAGTTTTGCATCATCTGCAAAGAAGCTCATATAGCTTTCAATTCCTTCATCCATATCATTAATATATATAGCAAACATTATTGGGGCCAGTACTGTTCCCTGCGGAACACCGCTTATTACTTTATCCCATTTTGAGTGCTGGTCTCTTATCACTACTCTCATTTTTCTTTCTTGCAAAAAGTCTTCCATCCAATTTAGTAGTTTTCCCTGTATTCCTCCTTCAGTTTCTAATTTCTTAAGCAACTTCTTATGTGGTACTTTGTCAAACGCTTTCTTTAGGTCTAGAAATGCACAGTCCGCCCATCCATCTCTTTCTTGTATTATATCTATTAGCCTTGAATAGAAACATATTAAATTGGTGACGCATGATCGTCCTTGTCTGAATCCAAATTGCCTTGGATTTAACACTTTGTTTTTTTTTTTTTTCTAAATATTTTACCCATCTACTTTTGATCATTCTTTCACAAATTTTTGCTATTGTACTTGTTAGAGAGACTGGTCTATAGTTGGTAGGTTCTTCTTTATTTCCTCCTTTATATATAGGTACTATATTTGCTTTTTTCCAATCTTCTGGAACTTTTCCTTCTTTCAAGGAACTGTTTAGTATGCTATGTATTTTGTCTGCCAGTTCATTCCTGCATTCTTTCAGTATCCAGTTTGCTATTTCATCTGGTCCATGCGATTTTCTGACATCAAGATTACTCAAGTGTGTCAATATTTCATTCTTTGTTACTTCTATTTCTTCCATAGGGTGGACTTTCTCTTTCCATTCGTTCTCTTCAGGTTGTATGTTCTCCCTTGTAAACACTGATTTAAAATGTTTGTTCATAATTTCCGCCATTTCCATTTCCTCAGTGTATTCAACTCCCCCTTGTCTTAATTTCTCCAAGTCCTGTTTGTTTTTCAGTTTATTGTTTACAAATCTGTAGAATAGTTTTGGTTGATCTTTACATTTTTCTATGACGTCTTTTTCATATTTTCTCTTTTCCTCTCTGCACGTTTGTACATATTCATTTCTATAACCGGTATATATTTTCCATTTTTCAGGTTTTCTGTCTTTTTTCCATCTGGTCCAGGCTTTGTCTCTTTTGTCTTTTAACTCCCTACAGCTTTTGTTGTACCAGCATTTTACATATTCTTTTTCTTGTTTTTGTCTTGGGACATACTTTTCCACTCCTTTTTTGTAAATTTTTGTCAAAATATTCCATTTCTCTTCCACTGATGTTTCTTCTTTGTATATTTCTTCCCAGTTTTCTTGTTGAAAGAATTCTCTTATTTTATCAAAGTTTGTTTTTTCATACATCATTCTTCCTTTTCTATATTGTTCATTTCTTTTCATATATTTTTCTTCATTAAGTTCCAGTTCAATCAATATGTGGTCACTTTTACCTATTGGTGTTTTATATTCAATCTTGTCCACTATTCTAGGTTCAGATGTAATTAATAAGTCTAGTCTCGATGGTTCTTCTTCATTTCTATACCTAGTGTTCTCTTGTATCCATTGTGTCATTGTGTGGTCAGTAATCATCTCAAGTAGAGCGTTTCCCCATGAGTCGTCTCCACCCTTTACTGTCATTTCTTCCCAGCAGATTTCTTTGCAATTAAAGTCGCCCATCATAACTATTCTTCCTCCCTCTTCCATTATCTTGTTTAATGTTATCTTTGTGTCCTCTAACATACTTTTATGTTCACTCTCTTCCCATGAGGCTGTTTTTGGAGGCACATAATTTATCACAAATTTTCTGCTCTTCTTATCTCTGTCTTCCACTTCTATCATAATCATCTCTACTGTATTCTTTCCATATATGACACCTTTCACGTGTATATCCTTCTTAGTCAGGAACATAACTCCACCCCCTTTTTTTTTCTCTCTGTTTCTAAACAAATAATTTTATGTATCATTTCCAACACTGTTGGGTGGTAGTGGGCCTTTTAATTTTGTTTCTACAATTCCCATTATGTCTGGTTCTTTTTCCTTCAAATAATCATTCAGCTCATTCAATCCTGTTATTAATCCATCTATATTTGTGTAAGACACTCTTAGTTTTCTGCCACTTCCATTGTGTTCTGTTTCCCTTATGTTTTTCTTTTGTATGTCGAACTTCCTTAGTTTCATATTCACTACTCTCCAATAGAATCTCTCTTTCTCTGACTCCGTTCTGTTCTCGTTTTTTGCCTTAGCTTCAAGTCTTTTCTGTTTTTCTTCCTCTCTTTCCTCTTTATTCATTTCCCTTTTTATCCATACCTTTTTATATTGTTCACTTGTTGCTAGTTTCCCTGTTTTGGATAAGATATTCTCTGCCGTTGTTTGTGACTTGAATTTAATCTTAATTGGTCTGGTCTTATCTGTGCTATACTTTCCAAGTCTAAATTTCTCTTCGATTTGTTTCATAATTTCTGGTTCATCTTCCTGAACTGACTCTAGTAATTGGCTTACTTTTTCATTTTCCTCTTTGATTCTTGTGGTTCTATCTGGGTTGTGTTTCTCTTCCATTCCTAATATAATTATACATTTCTTCTTGTCTGCTAAATCTCTTACTATATTCTCCTTTTGTCTCATCACTTTAATAACTGAGTCTTCAGTATGTTCTTTCAATTGCTGTTTGACTATGTCAGTGAATGAAACCTTATTTCCTTCTTGGGTTGCTTTCCAGTTCTTAGCTTCTTTAGCTTTTGTCTCTCTTTTTTCTTTACTATTCTTCTTCAATTCCTCATTCTCCATCTTTACATCTCTTAACTGTCTTTTTAGGTCTTCTATTTCATCAGTTCAGTGTTTATTCGCCTTTTCCAGTT
>NC_134793.1:59833230-59925730 GCF_046742065.1 Oratosquilla oratoria | reverse complement strand
GTGGTATCGTCGGCGAACAGTATAAATTTCATAAGGTTGGATACATTTGTAATGTCATTAATGTATAGTAAGAATAGTTTGGGTCCTAGAACTGAACCTTGAGGTACTCCGCATGTAACTGGTGGAATGTGTGATCTTTCTTCCTCAATGGCCACATATTATTTCCTGTTTTTTAGATAACTTTTTAACCAGTCATTAACTTTACCTCTTAGCCCATAGTATTCGGCCTTTCGAATTAGGATTTCATGATTTACTGTGTCAAATGCCTTTTTAAGATCAATAAATATGCCGGCTGTCTTTTTCTTTTGTTCTATATTGTTAGTTATCTCTTCAATTAATTCCATTACTGCTGTAGACGTTGAAAGATTTCGTTGAAATCCATATTGACTATGGTAAATGACGTCATTTTTTTTTTAGAAATGAGTCAAGGCGAATTGTGAATAACTTTTCAAGAATTTTGGAAAACTGTGGTAATAGTGAAATTGGTCTATAGTTATTATAACTTGATTTGTCGGCTGATTTGAATATCGGTATTACTTTTGCTATTTTCATTGCATCTGGAAATATCCCTTGTTCAAATGATTTATTGCATATTGTCAGAAAATGATCTTTGATGATAGGCATAATTTGTTTTATGAGGTTCATATTGATTCCTGTGCAATCGAGTGATTTCTTGTTCTGCATTGATTTTACTGTGTTCATAAGTTCGTTTTCCGTGACGGGTTTTTAAAAACATAGTGTTATTTATTCGGTGTTTCAAAAATGTCTCGTAAGTTTGATGTGTTGTCTTTATTTGTTTCGCGAGGTTAAGTCCTACATGGGAGAAAAATTCATTAAATTCGTTTGCCACTTCTTTTTTAGTTTTTCCTTTTTTAATAATGTCTATGAATTCATTGGTGTTATTAATTTTGTGCCTAGTTAAGTTGTTTATTACTTCCCATGTCTTTTTTATATTACCTTTATAACCTTCAAGCAGTGTGTCATAGTATTTTTTTTTCACAGTTGCGTAAAATTGTTGTAAGTTTGTTTTTGTACACTTTGTATTTGTTTTCGTCTGTCAAGGACTTGCTTTGAATTGATTTCTTGTAAAGTTGGTTTTTCTTTCGACACGCGTTCTTAAGACCGTTTGTAAACCATGGTATTGAGTTTACGTTAAGTGGTTTTATTTCTACTTCTCTCTCTGGGCAGCATTTGTTTACATTTCTCATGATAATGCTTACAAATTCGTTATATGATAGATTGGCATTTTCTGACTCGTAAACCTGATCCCAATTTTCTTCTTTTAAGCATTGATTTAATTTTGCAATATCTTTTTCGTCAATTTTACGTTTAAGTACAATTCTGGGTTTTGTTATGCAGTGCATTTCTTTTGGACTGATAGTGAATACCGGTAGATGGTCACTTATATCACTTATTAAGATACCACTATGAATCTCGGAGTTTACAATATTGGTGAAAATGTTATCTATCAATGTTTCACTTGTATTTGTTATTCGGGTTGGTTTATTTATCAAAGGATATATACCTAAAGAGAAAATCATATCTGTAAAGTGTCTTGTTTGTTCATGAGTCTCATACTTAAGTAAATCTATGTTGAAGTCACCACAGAGATATAGATTTTTATTTCTAAATGGAGTTATGATTTCTTCAAGCATATTTGTGAACTCATTGATGTTTGTGCCTGGCTTTCTGTAAATACTTGTTATGATGGTATTTTTTCTTTAGTTTTACTGAAAATCTCAACAGCTACGCAATCAAATAGGTTTTCATACGAATTAGTGGATTGATTTATTAGTTTGCATGAAATTGATTTTTTTATGAAGATAGAGACTCCGCCGCCTTTTTGGATCTGTCTATTAGCACTGTAAGATGATGTCTTGTAAGATGATGTCTTGTAAGAAGTTTACTAGACATCCTGGGTCAATCCATGTTTTGCTTATCACTATAACGTCAAAGCTTTTATTGAGTAACTTGAGATAACAGTCAATTTTCTGATAATTGGCGTTTAGGCTCCTTGCATTGATGTGAATTAGTGTGAAACCATCAATATCACGAAATACCGTGTCAAATTGTGTATCACTATAGTAATCGCTGTCTTTTGTTAGTTTTGAGTAAAAATTTAATTCGGGGTCAATTTGGGTATTATTGTGATTAAATATCGAAAATTCCTTTTCTGATACTTTGTCTATTTCTTTATACTTCTTAATGGCGGTATATACATCTGGGTTTTTTGATGCGAGATTTGGCGCGGAAAACAAAATATTAATTTCTGTGTTTGAGATGGCATGATAGGGAAATGTTTTTGAGCAGTCTAGGCAGAACCAGTTATTGAAAATATTGGGGTTATTTTTGGCAGTATTTACGGGTATATTTGCACACATGAAATGATATAAATGTTTGCATAATGTACATTTGAGGTGATTGGTAGGGACAAGGGTATGGCATGAAGAACAGTTTTTTGATATGTTTGTTTTAGTTTTTGTGTTAGTTGTAGTGTTCATGGTTATGTTTGTGTTAGAAGATTAAGGAATGTGAACTATTGAAATTCAACTAATTGTTCAAGATTACTTACTTGATGTACTTTTTCATCCTTGCACTTGATATACACCTTGCAGTCTCTTGTCCATGTCGAGATGATCTTCCCTTGTTTCCTCATGTCGCGTGCTGTTTTGGCAATCTCTCCGGTTCGTTTTGTCAGGTGTTCATTCACGTAGACGCCCGTCCCCTTCAATTTCTTGGCGTTTTTCAGCACGTTCACCTTCGACTTTCTTGAAACGAATCTCACGATCACATTTTGGGTACCGTCCTGTTTTCTTTTTCCCAGTGTATGGCAAGCTGATATCTCTGTGTCTCTGATCTGTATTCCCTTGTTACTTAGAGAATGGATCACTTGATTTTCTACAATGTTCTGACCACTGTTATCTGCACTATAGTCGGAGTCACCTTTCACAGCTTCCGAATACGTTTTCACAATCTTTAAACCACTGATGATTATATCTTCTCTCCTCGTGTACTGCTCTAGGTCTTCCACTCTAGCTTGGAGATTAACTACAGTCGATTTGAGATATTGTATCTCCTGCCTTTGTTGTTTAACTATCTCTTTCAACTCGCTTAGGAACTGTTGGTCTTCTTTCCTTGCTTGCATCAGGAACTGTCTGTCCTCTTCTCTTGCTTTCACAAGACTCTCCACCATATCTTCAAGTTTCTTGGAGCTGTTGCTGTTTCTTGTATGTGCCATGTTGAATTACTTTCTCGTAGGGAGCGCTGAGCGGAGGGTGTGAACGGCACGAGAGTCAGAGAGCGAATATGGTAGTTAGCGCCAAGGACAACTGCTTGTACCACGGCACAACAAGCATACCAGGAACCACCACTAACGCAACTTCCCACCAGATATCGTCACTCCAGCCCGATGGCGATTATGCACGCATCCTGCAGGAGTTTCCCCAGCTAACATCGCCAGACAAAACCAACACCACCACCACCCCTCACAACATCATGCACCACATCCAGACATCTGGACCGCCAGTATACAGCAAGCCTCGACGACTTTCCCCAGAAAAGTTGGCCGCTGCCAAACAGCAAAACCAAGAACTCCTAGACCAGGACATCATCCAACCATCGGTGAGTGCTTGGGCATCAACACTCCACATGGTTCCCAAGCCACCCCCACCGCCCAACCAATGGCGGGCTTGCGGTGACTACCGTCAACTTAACCGCATCACGAAGCCCGACCGCTACCCCATCCCTCACGCTCAGGACTTCCACTTCAAGCTTCACGGGAAACAGGTCTTCTCTAAGATCGACCTGGTCAGGGCGTTTCATCAAATCCCTGTAGCGCCGGAAGACGTCCAGAAGACAGCCATAGCCACTCCGTTCGGCCTCTTCGAATGGAAGATGATGGCCTTTGGCCTCCGGAATGCCGCCCAGACATTACATAAGAACATAAGAAATAAAGGAGACTGCAAAAGACCATAAGGCCTACACTAGGCAGCTCCGTATCCATCACCACCTGTCATCCCCATCCATAAAGTTGTCTAATCGTTTTTTAAAACAACTGATAGTTTCAGCGCTAACTACATGGTTACTAAGTTTATTCCATTCATCGACCACCCTATTAGTAAACCAATTCTTGCCTATTTCCTTCTTAAATCTAAATTTGTCCAGTTTGTACCCATTACTGCGAGTCCTGCCCTGTTGTTTTATTATGATGACCTTGTTTGCATCACCCTTGTTATAGCCTTTGATCCACTTGAACACTTCTATTAGATCACCCCGCACTCTGCGTCTTTCCAGAGAGTGTAAGTTTAGGTGCCTAAGCCTCTCTTCGTAAGGCAAATTTCTGAGTCCTTGTATCATTTTGGTCATTCTTCCCTGTACTGATTCTAGTGAATTTGCGTCCATTCTGTAGGACGGAGACCAAAACTGTACCGCATAGTCAAGGATGGGTCTAACTATCGCTAGATAGAGTTTAATAATTACCTCTGCACTTCTATTCGTTACCATCCTAGCAATAAAGCCTAATGCTCTGTTAGCTTTATTTCTGGCGCTAATACACTGCTTCCTGGTTTTAAGGTCCGGACTCACCACAACTCCCAAGTCCCTCTCGCACTCACATTTTTCTAAAAACGTCTTATCTAAGTTGTATCTATTTTCGGGGTTGTGTAGCCCTATGTTTAACACACTACACTTAGAGATATTCAAGTTCATTTGCCATTTCACCGACCATGTTAACAGCTTATTAAGGTCATCCTGCAGAATCTGGGCATCATCTCCTGACCTAATTAGGCGTCCTATTTTAGTGTCGTCCGCAAACTTACTAACATCACTATTTAACCCTTCGTCCAAGTCGTTTATATACATAATGAACAACAAGGGACCCAAAACCGAGCCCTGGGGGACCCCGCTAGTAACATTGCCCCACCTACATTTTATTCCATTTATGGTGACCCGTTGCTTTCTGTTACTAATCCAAGCTCTAATCCATTCTAACACTTTTCCTCCTATGCCATGGGCTTTCATTTTATTTAGTAGTCTCTGGTGTGGCACTTTGTCGACTTCATCACCGTTTACATCGACGACATCCTCGTAGCCTCCGATACTCACGACCAGTACCGCCAACACCTCCGCCTTCTCTTCCGCCGCCTCCAAGATTATGGCCTCCGGGTACACCCGTCCAAGTGTCTCCTCGGAGTTTCATCTCTCGACTTCCACGGACACCGTATCTCAACGGCAGGGCTGTATCCTCTCCCTCAAAAAATCGACACCATAAAAGACTTCCCACAGCCAACATCCATCAAAATGCTCCGATGATTCCTAGGAATCGTCAGTTATTACCATAGATTCGTTCCCGACGCAGCTGCAAAACTCGCTCCCTTGAACGACCTCACCAAGAACCATTCCAAGCGGTCGGTCAAACCTGTGAAGTGGTCTTCCGAAGCGACCCAAGCACTCGGGCAAGTCAAGGCGGCAATCGCTGAGGCCGCCCGCTTGTCCTACCCAGTAGCTCACGCCCCCACATTCCTTACCACCGATGCCTCCTCCTCAGCAATTGGCGCCGTCCTCCAACAGAAGATCAACGGCCAGCTCCAGCCTATCGCCTTTTTCTCCAAACGTCTGGGTCCTCATCAAATTCGCTACAGCGCCTTTGACAGGGAACTGCTAGCCATAGACAGGGTCTCCGACCATCACTCCCCAAGAGTCTCCCGGCAGTTGTCATTCCTCTCCCAATTTGATACTCGAGTTGAGTATATCAAGGGAGAGGATAACCAGGTGGCCGACGCCTTATCTAGAATCACCTCCAGCATCCTCCCTGACCACAACATAGACTACTCACGCATCGCCGCATCTCAGAATAACGACAGTGAACTCCGCCTCCTACGTATGCACGACACCTCATCCTTACAGCTAAGACGGCTTCCTAACAACCCCGTACCATTGTGGTGTGACGTCTCCACAGGCAAACCCCGCCCGTACATCCCCGCCTGCCACCGTAAGGACGTCTTCTCCTCCTTCCATGACCACAGTCATCCGGGCATCCGCGCGACACAACGCCTCATCACGGATCGAGTCGTCTGGCCAGGCATCAACAAGGATGTCAGACAATGGACCCGGACCTGCCTCCCCTGCCAGACGGCCAAGGTTACGCGCCACGTCCACGCACCACTCCAGCGTTTTCCTACACCCACGGCACGTTTCCAGTCAGTCCATGTGGACATTGTGGGCCCCCTTCCGCCTTCTCGTGGCATGCGTTACCTCCTTACGTGTATCGACAGGTACACCAGGTGGCCAGAAGCGATCCCCCTTCCGGATATATCCGCCGAGACGACCGCCCGTGCTTTCCTCTCCGGTTGGGTATCCAGATTCGGCGCACCTCACATCATTGTCACCGATAGGGGCCCTCAGTTCGAATCTGACCTATGGTCCAGCCTCCTCAGGTTCCTGGGCACCAAACGCAACTGGACTACCGCTTACCACCCCCAAGCCAATGGACTCGTGGAACGGTTCCACCGCCAACTGAAGGAGTCGCTTAAGGCACAACCCTCATGCGACTGGGTCGACGCCCTTCCCCTGGTGCTTCTCACGATCCGCGTCACACCAAAGGTCGACAACGACATTTCCCCATCTCAGCTACTTTACGCTGAGAACCTTCGCCTCCCTGGGGAAATTGCCACGCCTGCCGTCGGCGATCCTGACCGTCACGCCCTCCTCCAACTTATCAAGGAGACATTCGCCAACACCCGTCCAACCTCCCCTCGCCCACCACAACCTCAACCGGAGCACCTTCCCCCGGCCCTGTCTACAAGTGACTACGTCTTCCTCAGGCGAGACTCCAAACGAACTCCTCTTCAACGCCCATACGATGGCCCCTTCCGAGTCCTCACCAGATCAACAAAACACTTCGTGATCAACCGAGATGCCAAACCGGATCGCGTCTCCATCGACAGGCTCAAGCCGGCCCACCTCCCCACCACTCCCCTACCAAACCTCCAGGGCCACTACAATACCTCTTACAACATGGTCCTAACCCCATCCTCACCACCGAACCAAGTCATTCCCTACCCCCCGAAACACACTCCCCTCCAAACCAATACTCCCCTCCTGCCCCTAACTCCCCACCACCACAGCACCTGCAGCAGCCCCCCCCAAACTCACACAGATCACGCGTACGCGACGGCGAACCCTTATCCTTCTCCTATCCCACAACCACACCCTTCTACAACTGTTCCCGGCACCCCCCCCCCCAAGATCCTCCCCACCCCACGCCCCCGCTCTACCATGCAATGCAACAATTCTCACCCAGCCTTATGTCTCCACAGCTCCATACTCAACCGACCTCCCATCACCAGGCCTCCGACCTCGATAACACCACCCTGCACTCGAGCCCCCCTCCATCAAGGCCCTCCTCGCCAGACATGCCCCCTGACGGCATGACCACTCGTTCGGGGCGATTGATCCGAAGGTCAGACCGGTTCAAGTACATCGCGCGCGTCGCTCACTATCCTCCTCGACGCCCGCTTTCGAAGAGTGGGGGGAGTGGTGTAGTGACGTGATGCATCCTACGACCCGTCACACTGATCAAAGAAATCTTCAAGTTCCTGTAGTTGGCAAGCGTAGTTCGCAAGAGTGTCTCTACCAGCCAGCGGTCAGCCAATCAGGAACTTGGAAAGCTCCTCACGTTCCCGCCAGCCTCCCTTAAAAGGTCGGCGTTTCGCCGAGATGGGCAGAACAGTACTGACCAGACTGACCAGCGCACAAACTACATCTCGTCCAGTCTTCTAGCTGTCCCATCGAGCCTTGCCATCATCATCTGCTACCGCCTGGCTGACGTTAGGCTCCACGTCCAGCTACAACCATAAGCTCCACTAAGCTGTGGCCTTAGTCCGAGCTTCACCTATATTTCTCATGTTCCTGATTAAGAAGGATATAAATGTGAGGAAAATTACATATGGAAAGAATAGTGTAGAGATGATTATGATGGAAGTGGAGGACAAGGATAGGAAGAGCAGAAAGTTTGTAGTATATTATGTGCCTCCAAAAACGGTTTCGTGGGAAGAGAGAGAAAAAAAAAAAATGTTAGAAGACACCAGGATATCACTAAATAAGATAATGGAAGATGGAGGAAGAATAGTTATAATGGGTGACTTTAATTGTAAAGAAATCTGCTGGGAAATGATGACAGTGAAGGGTGGAAACGACCTATGGGGAAATGTATTACTTGATATGATTGTAGAACATACAATGACGCAATGGATACATGAGAATACTAGGTATAGAAATGAGGAAGAACCATCGAAACTGGACCTAATAATCACATCAGAACCCTAATTAGTGGACAAGATCTAATATAATACACCAATAAGTAAAAGTGACCACATATTGGTTGAACTGGAACTAAATGAGGAAAAATACATGGAAAAACTAAGAACATAGAAAAGGAAGATTGATGTATGAAGAAACAAACTTTAACAGTATGAAAGAATTCTTTCAAAAAGCTGACTTGGAAAGAATAAACAAGGAGGATACAACAGTAGAAGAGAAATGGAGTATTTTGAATGAGTGTAAAAGTATGTGCCAAGACAAAAACAAGGAAAAGGATATGTAAAGTGCTGGTACAACAAAAGATGTAGGGAGTTAAAAGACAAAAGGGATAAAGCTTGAATAAAATAGAAAAAAGACAAAAGACCTGATAAATGCAAAATATATACTAGTTATAGAAATGAACATGTACAAGTGCACAGAGAGGAGAAGATAAAATACGAAAAAGATGTCATAGAAAAATGTAAAGACCAACCAAATCTATTTTACAGATTTGTAAAGAACAAACTGAAAAGCAAACAAGAATTAGAGAAACTACGACAAGGAAGAGGCGAATACACAGAGGAAATAGAAATGTCAGAAATTATGAATAAGCATTTTAAATCGGTCTTTACAAGGGAGAACATACAACCTAGAGAGTTCCCCCTATGGAAGATATAGAAGTATCAAGAAATGAAATAATGAAACACTTGAGTAATCTCGATGTCAGAAAATCGCATGTACCTTATGAAATGGCAAACTGGATTTCGAGAGAATGCAGGAATGAACTAACAAACAAAATACATGGTCTAATACACAGTTCATTGAAAGAAGGAAAAGTTCCAGAAGATTGGAAAAGATCAAATATAGTAACAATATATAAAGAGGGAAACAAGGAAGACCCTACTAACTATAGACCAGTCTCTCTAACAAGTACGAAAGCTAAAATTTGTGAAAGAATCCTCAAAATTAGATGGGTAAGGCATTTGGGAAAAAAAAGTACTAAATCCAAGGCAATTTGGATTTAGACAAGGACGATCATGCGTCCCAAACTTAATGCTTCTATCCAAGGCTAGTAGATGTAATGCAGGAAAGAGATGGATGAGCAGATTGTGCATATCTAGATAAAAAGAAAAAAAAGCTTTTGATAAGTTGCCACATAAGAAGTTGCTCAAGAAATTAGAAACTGCAGGAGGAATACAGAACAAACTGCTGAAATGGATGGAAGACTTCTTGCACGAAAGAAAAATGAGAGTAGTGATAAGAGATGAACACTCTAATTGGGATGAAGTGATAAGTGGTGTTCCACAAGGAACAGTTCTGGCCCCAATAATATTTGCTATATATATTAATGATATGGATGAAGGAATTGAAAGTTATATGAGCTTCTTTGCGGATAATGCCAAATTTTTTAAAAAGGTGAACACTGAAGAAGATTGTGAGTCGCTACAGAGTGATCTAAATAAAGTATGGGAATAGAGTAGGAAGTGGGAGATGGAATTCAATATTAAGAAGTGTAGTATAATGGAATTTGGAAGAAGGAAAAAAAAGAATAGTGGGATCATGTAAATTGGGAAAAGAAGAAATTAAAAAAGTAGAAAATGAGAAGGACGTGGGACTCATTATTATAAATAATAAGTCCCCTGAAAAACATAAACAAGATTTTTGGAGAAACTTATAAATTAATAGAAAAAATCAAAGTGGCACTTACACACCTGGACGAACAAATGGTGAAGAAAATACTAATTACTATGATAAGACCAAGATTGGAATATGCAGCGACGATGTGGTCACCAAGTACAAAAAAATGTATAACAAAACTTGAAAGAATACAAAGAGCAATTACGAAATTGGCACCAACACTCTCAGAACTATCATATGAAAATAGACTAGCAAAACTTGAGCTACAGACATTATAGCAAAGAAGAGAGAGAGGAGACTTGATACCTATTTATAGAATCGTGAAAGGCATAGAAACTATTGATAGAGAAGATCTAATATAATGGGATGGTAGAGATACAAGAGGACATGGAAAGAAAATCAAGAAAGGCTGTTATAGAAGGGACCTGAAAAAGAAAAGCTTTCCCCACAGAGTAATAGAAATCTGGAACAAGTTCGACGAAAAAGTGATATGTGCAAAAATAATTCATGAATTTAAAAACAGTTTAGATAAAATGAGATATGAAGACGGGACACCACGAGCATAGCTCCCCTTCTCGTAAAATACATCTAGGTAAATACACACACACACACACACACTTCAACGAACGGACAGCATAGAGGACGTTCTGAAGAAAATTGAAGTTTCGTGGATACCAACGCAAAGAGAAGTGCCTATTGTATTTACAGGGTGGGGGGGGGGAATTGCTCGTGGGGTAGTGGGAAAGTAGGGAAAGAGGACAAGGGGAGGGATTGCTGAGGGAAATGGAAGGAAATGAGGAAGGAGAGAACTTGGCCCAGGCAGACAGGCGAAAGGTAAACAAGCGGCCCCCCGACCAGCTGAGTGACGATGAAATGTCTAATAAAAATGTAAAGATTAGAAGTATAGATAAGAGCAATACAGTAGAAAGTGATGAGAATATTTTCCAGGGATTTAAAGAGGGTGGGGGGGGACACAACCCCCCCCCCCGGCTGACAAGCAGGGAAGTGTAGGTCGATAAGATGATCGAGGATTTGGAGCGTAGGTTCGGTCATATTAACAACATTGTACAGAGGGTTGAAAAATTGGAAGAACTAGAGAAGGCGAACAAAAACTTAACTAAGGAAATAGAAGACCTAAAAAGACAGTTACAAGATGTAAAAAAGGAGAATGAAGAGTTAAAGATGAATAATAAAGAAGACAGAGAGGGATGGAAGGCAATTCAAAAAAATAGTAAAGTTGCATTTACTGACATAATCAAACAGCAAATGAGAGAACAAACTGAAGACTCAGTTATTAAAGTGATGAGACAGAAGGAGAATATAGTAAGAGACTTAGCTGATAAAAAGAAATGTATAATTATATTAGGAATGGAAGAGAAACATAACCCAGATAGAACCTCAAGAACCAATGAGGAAAATGAAAAAGTAAGCAGTTTACCAAAATTAGTTCAGGAAGATGAACCAGAAATTATGAAGGAAATTGAGGAAAAATTCAGGCTCGGAAAGTATAGTACAGATAAGACCAATTAACATTAAATTCAGGTCACAAACGACGGCAGAGAATATCTTATCCAAAACAGGGAAACTAGCAACAAATAAACAATATAAAAAGGTATGGATAAAAAGGGAAATGAATAAAGAGGAAAGAGAGGAAGAAAAGCAGAAAAGACTTGAAGCTAAGAAAAAAAAACACGAGAAAAGAACTGAGTCATACAAAGAGAGATTCTATTGGAGAGTAGTGAATATGAAACTAAGGCGGTTCGACATACATGAGAAAAACAAAATGTAAACAGAGAACAAAAAGGAAGTGACAGAAAACTAAGAGTGACTTACACAAATATAGATGGATTAATAACAGGATTGAATGAGCTGAATGATTATTTGAAGGAAAAAGAACCGGACATAATGGGAATTGTAGAAACAAAATTAAAAGGCCCACTACCACCCAACAGTGTAGGACATGATGCATATAATTATTGGATTAAAAAAAAAGAGAAAAAGCAAGGGGTGGAGTTATGTTCCTGAATAAAAAGGATATAAACGTGAGGGGTGTCATATATGGAAAGAATACAGTAGAGATGATTATGATAGAAGTGGAAGACAGAGATAAGAAGAGCAGAAAGTTTGTGATAAATTATGTGCCTCCGAAAACAGCCTCATGGGAGGAGAGTGAACATAAAAGTATGTTAGAGGACACAAAGATAACATTAAATAAGATAATGGAAGATGGAGGAAAAATAGTTATGATGGGCGACTTTAATTGCAAAGAAATCTGCTGGGAAGAGATGACAGTAAAGGGTGGAGACGGCTCATGGGGAAACGCTCTACTTGAGATGATTACTGACCATACAATGACACAATAGATACAGGAGAACACTAGGTATAGAAATGAAGAAGAACCATCGAGACTAGACCTAATAATTACATCTGAACCTAGAATAGTGGAAAAGATTGAATATAAAACACCAATAAATGAAAGTGACCACATACTGATTGAACTGGAACTAAATGAAGAAAAATACATGAAAAGAAATGAACAATATAGAAAAGGAAGAATGATGTATGAAAAAAACAAACTTTGATAAAATAAGAGAATTCTTTCAAAATGAAAACTGGGAAGAAATATACAAAGAAGAAACAACAGTGGAAGAGAAATGGAATATTTTGACAAAAATTTACAAAAAAGGAGTGGAAAAGTATGTCCCAAGACAAAAACAAGAAAAAGAATATGAAAAATGCTGGTACAACAAAAGCTGTAGGGAGTTAAAAGATAAAAGAGACAAAGCCTGGACCAGATGGAAAAAAGACAGAAAACCTGAAAAATGGAAAATATATACCGGTTATAGAAATGAATATGTACAAACGTGCAGAAAGGAAAAGAGAAAATATGAAAAAGATGTCATCGAAAAGTGTAAAGATCAACCAAACCTATTCTACAGATTTGTAAACAATAAACTGAAAAACAAACAAGACTTGGAGAAATTAAGACAAGAGGGAGTTGAATACACTGAGGAAATGGAAATGGCAGAAATTATGAACAAACATTTTAAATCAGTGTTTACAAGGGAGAACATACAACCTGAAGAGAACGAATGGAAAGAGAAAGTCCACCCTATGGAAGAAGTAGAAGTAACAAAGAATGAAATATTGACACACTTGAGCAATCTTGACGTCAGGAAATCACATGGCCTAGATGAAATAGCAAACTGGATTCTGAAAGAATGCAGGAATGAACTGGCAGACAAAATACATAGCATACTAAACAGTTCCTTGAAAGAAGGAAAAGTTTCAGAAGATTGGAAAAAAAGGAAATATAGTACCTATATATATAAAGGAGGAAATAAAGAAGAACCTACCAACTATAGACCAGTCTCTCTAACAAGTACAATAGCAAAAATTTGTGAAAGAATTATCAAAAGTAGATGGGTAAAATATTTAGAACAAAAATGAATTTGGATACCAGACAAGGACGATCATGCGTCACCAATTTAATATGTTTCTATTCAAGGCTAATAGATATAATACAAGAAAGAGATGGATGGGCGGACTGTGCATTTCTAGACCTAAAGAAAGCTTTTGACAAAGTACCACATAAGAAGTTGCTTAAGAAATTAGAAACTGAAGGAGGAATACAGGGCAAACTACTAAATTGGATGGAAGACTTTTTGCAAGAAAAAAAAAATGAGAGTAGTGATAAGAAACCAGCACTCAAAATGGGATGAAGTAATAAGCGGTGTTCCGCAGGGAACAGTTCTGGCCCCAATAATGTTTGCTATATATATTAATGATATGGATGAAGGAATTGAAAGCTATATGAGCTTCTTTGCAGATGATGCAAAACTACTGAAAAGAGTGAAAACTGAAGAAGATTGTGAATCGCTACAGAGAGATCTAAATAAAGTCCAAGAATGGAGTAGGAAGTGGGAGATGGAGTTCAATACAAAAAAGTGTAGTATAATGGAATATGGAAAATGCAAAAACAGAATAACAGGAGCATATAAATTGGGAGAAGAAGGAATAAAAAAAGTAGAAAATGAGAAGGACCTGGGAGTCATTGTTATAAATAATATGTCACCTGAGAAACATATAAATAAGATTTTTGGAGAAACTTATAATTTAATAAGAACAATCAAAGTGGCATTTACATACCTGGATGAAGAAATGGTGAGGAAAATCCTAATCACCCTGATAAGACCAAGATTGGAATATGCAGCAACGATATGGTCACCAAGTACAAAAAAAATGTATAAAAAAAACTTGAAAGAATACAAAGAGCAATTACAAAACTGGCACCAACACTCTCAAAACTATCATATGAAGAGAGACTAGAAAAACTTGAACTACAGACACTAGAGCAAAGAAGAGAGAGAGGAGATTTGATAGCTATTTACAGAATCATGAAAGGCATAGAAATTACTGATAGAGAGAATCTGATAAAATGGGATGACAGAAATACAAGAGGACACGGAAAGAAAATAAAAAAAAGACAGCTATAGAAGAGATTTGAAAAAGAACAGCTTTCCCCACAGAGTAATAGACAGTTGGAACAAGTTAGATGAGAAAGTGGTGTGTGCAAAAACAATACATGAATTTAAAAATAGTTTAGATAAAATGAGATATGAAGACGGGACCCTACGAGCATAGCTCCCCTTCCCGTAAAATACAACTAGGTAAATACAACTAGGTAAATACACACACTTCAACGAACGGACGGCTTAGAAGACGTTCTGAAGAAAAGTGAAGTTTCGTGGATCCCAAAACAAAGGAAGTGCCTATTGTATTTACAGGGTGGGGGGAAATTGCTCGTGGGGTAGTGGGAAAGTAGGAAAAGAGGAGAAGGGGAGGGATTGTTGGGGAAATGGAAAGAAATGAGGAAGGAGAAGACTTGGCCCAGGCAGACAGGCGAAAGGTAAACAAACGGCCCCCCGACCAGCTGAGTGACGACGAAATGTTTAATAAAAATGAAAACATTACAAGTATAGATAAGAGAAATACACAAGAAAGTGATGAGAATATTATTTTCCAGTGATTTAAAGAGGGTGGGGGGACACAACCCCCCCCCCCGACTGACAAGACTAGAAGAGAAGGTCAATAAGATGATCGAGGACTAGCAGTGTAGGTTCGGTCATGTTAACAACATTGTACAGAGGGTTGAAAATTTGGAAGAACTAGAGAAGGCGAACAAAAACTTAACTAAGGAAATAGAAGACCTAAAAAGACAGTTAAAAGAAGTAAAAAAGGAGAATGAAGAGTTACATACATACATACATATACCAAGGCTTTTTCCCCCTTCCAAGGGAGGTAGCCAAAAAGGTAAAGGCATAAAAACACCCCCACCCATTTCATCCCTATATACACTCCACACCCATCCCACCCTTCCTCTCATCTGAGCACCCATTGGATGACGGGTCATCCCTGCACCCCGCCCACCGCCCTGGGTCAGAAGCAGTGTCGCAAGACACAGTACATCCACAGCAAGGCCGCTTCATTTAATCGGCGACCCCCCCCTCTCCATGCCCCTGTGCATATGAGGCGACGGCGGGGAGAAATCCCTTCGGGCTGCGTCAAATTTACTCACACATACTCCCCCCCACCCCCCGCCCATTCCTCCTCATGCAGTCACAGCATCATCCATATACAACCATTCTCCACTCACCTCTGTCTTCCATCCTCTCCCTTCCTTCCTCAACAGACATTCCCCTCTTCCCCAAAGCCCCCTTCACCCCATCCATCCATCTCATCCTAGGACGTCCCCTCGTATTCACTCCCTCCACATCTGCCTTCCATACCTCTTTTACTAGTCTTTCTTCACTCATTCTTTCCATGTGTCCTTACCATCATTATACTCTTTCATCAACCCTATCTCCCAGCTCCTTTTTCACCCCTGTTCTCCTCCTCACCTCCTCATTTCTCACGCTATCCAGCCTAGTAACCCCCACCATACTTCTCAGACACCTCATCTCAAACACATTCAAACTCCTTCTCTCTTCTTCTCTTATGTTCCACGTTTCTGCCCCATACAGTGCTGTTGGCACAATCACTCCTTCATACAGTCTCCTCTTCGCATCCATTCCCAAATGTCTATTCCTCATTACACTATTTAAACCACCAAGGCATTTACTCGCTTCTCTCAATCTACATTCTACCTCCACCTTCACTCCACCTTTTCCTGCTACACTTGCACCCAAGTATCTAAAACTATCCACTTCCTCCAGTCGCTCTCCCTTAATGTTCACTTCCAGTCTACTGCCACTTTCACCCCTTGTACATCTCATCACCTTACTTTTACCCACATTTATCTTTAGCTTTCTTCTATCACATACTCTCCCAAACTCTGCCACCAGCTTCCTCAATCCCTCCTCTGACCCTGCCACAAGCGCAGTGTCGTCCGCAAACAACAGCTGGCTCACCTCCCACTTTTCTCCATTTTCTTTAACCATCTCCAATCTCTGACTCACTACCCTAGCATTCACCTCTCGCACCACCCCATCCATGTATAAGTTGAACAGCCAGGGCGACATAACGCATCCTTGACGAAGTCCCACCTTTACTTCAAACCACTCACTCTCTCCATTTCTAATCCTAACACATGCTCTACTACTCCCATAAAAACTCTTGACAGCTCCTAGAAGCTTTCCTCCTATCCCGTATATCTGCATAACCTCCCACAGTGCCCTCCTGTCTACCCTTTCATAAGCCTTTTCAGATCCATAAAACCCCAAAAAACATCCTTCCCTTTTCCTATAGCTTTCTCACATATCTGTCTTACCACAAAAATCTGATCTACACAACCTCTACCCGTCCTAAATCCACACTGTTCCTCACCAATTACTCCTTCTGTTCCTCTCCTAATCCTCTCAATTAAGATCCTCCCATAAGCCTTCCCTACTACACTCAACAGGCTAATCCCTCTGAAATTACTACATTCACACTTGTCCCCTTTTCCCTTGTAAAGAGGAACTATACAGGCACTACTCCAGTCCTCCGGTACTCTACCCTCTCTCCAGCAAACATTAAATAACCTCACCAACCAGTCCACCATCACTGAACCTCCCTTTTTCAGACATTCTGCATGACATCCATCCAGACCAGGTGCCTTACCTGCTTTCATCATCTTTACAACTGCCTTCACTTCATCCTTCCTTATTTCTCCTCCATTTTCCTCATTCATAACTCTCATTTTCTTCGCATTTCCCACTGCAGCTATCTTTCCTTCCCTATCCTCCTTCACATTCAGCAACTCCCTAAAATACTCTGCCCATCTTCCCCTCACTGCCATCTCTTCCATTATCAACTCTCCATCTGTACCTTTTACCTTTTCTTCTCTACTTGATTCGCCTCCTCTTCCTCTCTTTATTTCTTTCCAAAACATCTTTTTATTACTTTCAAAATTTTCTGTCATACTCCTACCCCATTTCACATCTGCTCTCCTCTTTGCTTCCTTTACCTTTTGCTTTACTTCTCTTTTCTTTTCTTTGTATGTCTCATATGACTCCCCTGTCCTCTTTTGTAACCAATCTGTGAATGCTCGCTTCTTCTCTTCTACAACCTTCTTTGTTTCCTCATCCCACCATTCACTACCCTTTCTTCTATTTCCCCCTGTCCTTCTTGTTCCACACACCATCCTTGCACACTTTAAGACTCCCTCCTTGAACCATCCCCATTCCTCCTCCACCCCCATCTCTGCTCTATCCTTTACTCCCTCCCACTCCTCCTTCAGCTTCTTTTCGTACTCCTTCTCCTTTTCCTTTTCATTCAAGGAGTTCACTCTAAGAACCTCCCTACCTTTTGTCCCTTTCCTCCTTCTCCATCTATCCTCCACTCTCAGCTTACCTTCCACCAAAAAATGATCTGATATTCCCCCACCCTCTTCCCTTAGCACATGTACATCCTTAACTCTTCCTATCATAATCCTATTTACCACTACATAATCCATTAGTGCTCTATCTACCACCCTTCCCTCCACCACCCTCTCCCATGTGTACTTATGCTTGACTTTCTTCCTAAACACTGTATTTGCTATCATCAACTCTCTTTCTAGACACATCTCCACCATCAATTCTCCACTACGATTCTTTCCTGGAACTCCACACTTCCCAACCACTCCATCGATTGGACCATTTCCCACCCTAGCATTAAGGTCTCCCAGTACTATTACATTGACATTTCTTCCTAAACCCTCTATGCACTCATTTAAATCTATCCAAAAGGCCTCCCTTTCTTCCACGCTCTTCTCACTGCCCGGCCCATATGCACTTACAAAGACCCACATCTCCTTTCCCAGTTTCACCTTCATCCACATTATCCTTGAAGAGTTAAAGATGAATAATAAAGAAAACAGTGAGGGATGGAAGACAATTCAAGAAAACAGTAAAGTAGCATTTACTGACATGATTAAACAGTAAATGAGAGAACAAACTGAAGACTCAGTTATTAAAGTGATGAGACAGAAGGAGAATATAGTAAGGGACTTGGCTGATAAAAAGAAATGCATAATTATATTAGGAATGGAAGATAAACATAACCCAGATAGAACCTCAAGAACCAATGAGGAAAATGAAAAAGTAAGCAGTTTACTAAAATTAGTTCAGGAAGATGAACCAGAAATTATGAAGGAAATTGAGGGAAAATTCAGGCTAGGGAAATATAGTACAGACAAGACCAAACCAATCAAGATTAAATTCAGGTCACAAATGATGGCAGAGAATATCTTATCCAAAACAGGGAAACTAGCAACAAGTGATCAATATAAAAAGGTATGGATAAAAAGGGAAATGAATAAAGGGGAAAGAGAGGAAGAAAAACAGAAAAGACTTGAAGCTAAGAAAAAAAAAACGAGTACAGAACGGAGTCAGAGAAAGAGAGATTCTACTGGAGAGTAGTGAATATGAAACTAAGGCAGTTCGACATACAAGAGAAAAACAAAAGGGAAACAGAGAACAAAATGGAAGTGGCAGAAAACTAGGTGTCTTACACAAATATAGATGGATTAATAACAGGATTGAATGAGCTGAATGATTATTTGAAAGAAAAAGAACCGGACATAATGGGAATTGTAGAAACAAAATTAAAAGGCCCACTACCACCCAACAGTGTAGGACATAATGCATTTAATTATTGGATTAAAAACAGAGAGAAAAAGCAAGGGGGTGGAGTTATGTTCCTGACTAAGAAGGATATAAATGTGAGGGGTGTCATATATGGAAATAACACAGTAGAGATGATTATGATAGAAGTGGAAGACCGAGATAAGAAGAGCAGAAAGTTTGTGATAAATTATGTGCCTCCGAAAACAGCTTCATGGGAGGAGAGTGAACATAAAAGTATGTTAGAGGACACAAAGATAATATTAAATAAAATAATGGAAGATGGAGGAAGAATAGTTATGATGGGCGACTTTAATTGCAAAGAAATCTGCTGAGAAGAAATGACATTAAATGGTGGAGACGGCTCATGGGGAAACACTCTACTTGAGATGATTACTGACCATACAATGACACAATGGATACAGGAGAACACTAGGTATAGAAATGAAGAAGAACCATCGAGATTAGACTTGATAATTACATCTGAACCTAGAATAGTGGACAAGATTGAATATAAAACACCAATAAGTAAAAGTGACCACATATTGATTGATGGAACTTGATGAAGAAAAATATATGAAAAGAAATGAGCAATATAGAAAAGGAAGAATGATGTATGAAAAAAAAAAACTTTGATAAAATAAGAGAATTCTTTCAACAAGAAAACTGGGATGAAATATACAAAGAAGAAACAACAGTAGAAGAGAAATGGAATATTTTTGACAAAATTTACAAAAAAGGAGTGGAAAAGTATGTCCCAAGACAAAAACAAGAAAAAGAATATGTAAAATGCTGGTACAACAAAAGCTGTAGGGAGTTAAAAGACAAAAGAGACAAAGCCTGGGCCAGATGGAAAAAAGACAGAAAACCTGAAAAATGGAAAATATATACCGGTTATAGAAATGAATATGTACAAATGTGCAGAGAGGAAAAGAGAAAATATGAAAAATGTTGTCATCGAAAAGTGTAAAGATCAACCAAACCTATTCTACAGATTTGTAAACAATAAACTGAAAAATAAACAAGACTTGGAGAAATTAAGACAAGAGGGAGTTGAATACACTGAGGAAATGGAAATGGCAGAAATTATGAACAAACATTTTAAATCAGTGTTTACAAGGGAGAACATACAACCTGAAGAGAACGAATGGAAAGAGAAAGTCCACCCTATGGAAGAAATAGAAGTAACAAAGAATGAAATATTAACACAACTGAGTAATCTTGATGTCAGAAAATCGCATGGACCAGATGAAATAGCAAACTGGATTCTGAAAGAATGCAGGAATGAACTGGCAGACAAAATACATAGCATACTAAACAGTTCCTTGAAAGAAGGAAAAGTTTCAGAAGATTGGAAAAAAGCAAATATAGTACCTATATATAAAGGAGGAAATAAAGAAGAACCTACCAACTATAGACCAGTCTCTCTAACAAGTACAATAGCAAAAATTTGTGAAAGAATTATCAAAAGTAGATGGGTAAAATATTTAGAAAAAAAAAAAGTGTTAAATCCACGGCAATTTGGATTCAGACAAGGACGATCATGCGTCACCAATTTAATATGTTTCTATTCAAGGCTAATAGATATAATACAAGAAAGATATGGATGGGCGGACTGTGCATTTCTAGACCTAAAGAAAGCTTTTGACAAAGTACCACATAAGAAGTTGCTTAAGAAATTAGAAACTGAAGGAGGACTACAGGGCAAACTACTAAATTGGATGGAAGACTTTTTGCAAGAAAAAAAAATGAGAGTAGTGATGAGAAACCAGCACTCAAAATGGGATGACATAATAAGCGGTGTTCCGCAGGGAACAGTTCTGGCCCCAATTAATGATATGGATGAAGGAATTGAAAGCTATATGAGCTTCTTTCCAGATGATGCAAAACTACTGAAAAGAGTGAAAACTGAAGAAGATTGTGAATCACTACAGAGAGATCTAAATAAAGTACAGGAATGGAGTAGGAAGTGGGAGATGGAGTTCAATACCAAAAAGTGTAGTATAATGGAATTTGGAAAAAGCAAAAACAGAATAACAGGATCATATAAACTGGGAGAAGAAGGAATAAAAAAAGTAGAAAATGAGAAAGACCTGGGAGTCATTGTTATGAATAATATGTCACCTGAGAAACATATAAATAAGATTTTTGGAGAAACATATAATTTGATAAGAACAATCAAAGTGGCATTTACATGCCTAGATGAAGAAATGGTGAAGAAAATACTAGTCACTTTGATAAGACCAAGATTGGAATATGCAGCAACGATGTGCTCACCAAGTACAAAAAAATGTATAAAAAAAACTTGAAAGAATACAAAGAGCAATTACAAAATTGGCACCAACACTCTCAAAACTATCATATGAAGAGAGACTAGAAAAACTTGAACTACAGACACTAGAGCAAAGAAGAGAGAGAGAGGAGATTTGATAGCTATTTACAGAATCATGAAAGGCATAGAAATTACTGATAAAATGGGATGACAGAAATACAAGAGGACACGGAAAGAAAATAGAAAAAAAAGACAGCTATGGAAGAGATTTGAAAAAGAACAGCTTTCCTCACAAAGTAAAAGACAGTTGGAACAAGTTAGATGAGAAAGTGGTGTGTGCAAAAACAATACATGAATTTAAAAATAGTTTAGATAAAATGAGATATGAAGACGGGACCCCACGAGCATAGCTCCCCTTCCCGTAAAATACAACTAGGTAAATACAACTAGGTAAATACACACTTCAGTGAACGGACGGCGTAGAAGACGTTCTGAAGAAAAAGTGAAAAATAGAGGATTCCAAAGCAAAGGAAGTACCTATTGTATTTGCAGGGTGGGGGAAATTGCTCGTGGGGTAGTGGGAAAGTAGGGAAAGAGGAGAAGGGGAGGGATTGCTGAGGGAAATGGAAGGAAATGAGGAAGGAGAAGACTTGGCCCAGGCAGACAGACTAAATGTAAACATAAAAAAACGCCCCCCCGACCAGCTGAGTGACGACGAAATGTCTAATAAAAATGTAAAGATCAGAAACATAGATAAGAGCAGTACAATCGATGGTGAGGATGATAATTTCCAAGGATTTAATGAAAGGGCGGCGGATACCAACCTCCCCCGACTGACAAAACTGGAGGAAAAACATCAACAAATGTCTGACAAATGTGAAGTTATGTTTGGCAATATGACTAAATTTGACGAGTGTTTTGAAAAATTGGAAGAACTAGAGAAGTCGAACAAATACTTAACTAAGGAAATAGAAGTCCTAAAAAGACAGTTAAGAGAAGTAAAGGTCGAGAATGAGGAATTAAAGAGGAATAGTAAAGAAAACAGAGAGGCCATAACTAAAGAAGCTAAGAATTGGAAAGCAACCCAAGAAGACAATAAAGTTTCATTCACTGACATAGTCAAACAGCAATTGAAAGAACATACTGAAGACTCGGTTATTAAAGTGATGAGACAAAAGGAGAATATAGTAAGAGATTTAGCAGACAAGAAGAAATGTATAATTATATTAGGAATGGAAGAGAAACACAACCCAGATAGAACCACAAGAATCAAAGAGGAAAATGAAAAAGTAAGCCAATTACTAGAATCAGTTCAGGAAGATGAACCAGAAATTATGAAACAAATCAAAGAGAAATTTAGACTCGGAAAGTATAGCACAGATAAGACCAGACCAATTAAGATTAAATTCAAGTCACAAACGACGGCAGAGAATATCTTATCCAAAACAGGGAAACTAGCAACAAGTGAACAATATAAAAAGGTATGGATAAAAAAGGGAAATGAATAAAGAGGAAAGAGAGGAACAAAAACAGAAAAGACTTGAAGCTAAGGAAAAAAACGAGAGCAGAACGGAGTCATACAAAGAGAGATTCTATTGGAGAGTAGTGAATATTAAACTAAAGAAAGTCGACATACAATAGAAAAACAAAAGGGAAACGGAGAACACAATGGAAGTGGAAGAAAACTAAGTGTCTTACACAAATATAGATGGATTAATAACAGGATTGAATGAGCTGAATGATTATTTGAAGGAAAAAGATCCGAACACATTGGGAATTGTAGAAACAAAATTAAAAGGCCCACTACCACCCAACAGTGTAGGACATGATGCATATAATTATTGGATTAGAAACAGAGTGAAAAAGCAAGGGGGTGGAGTTATGTTCCTGACTAAAAAGGATATAAACGTGAAGTGTGTCACATGTGGAAAGAATACAGTACAGATGATAATGATGGAAGTAGAAGACAGAGATAAGAAGAGCAGAAAGTTTGTGATAAATTATGTGCCCCCGAAAACAGCCTCATGGGAGGAGAGTGAACATAAAAGTATGTTAGAGGACACAAAGATAGCATTAAACAAGATAATGGAAGAGGGAGGAAAAATAGTTATGATGGGCGACTTTAATTGCAAAGAAATCTGCTGAGAAGATATGACAGTAAAAGGTGGAGACGGCTCATGGGGAAACGCTCTACTTGAGATGGTTACTGACAATACAATGACACAATGGATACAGGAGAACACTAGGTATAGAAATGAAGAAGAACCATCGAGACTAGACCTAATAATTACATCCGAACCTAGAATAGTGGACAAGATTGAATATAAAACACCAATAGGTAAAAGTGACCACATATTGATTGAACTGGAACTTAATGAAGAAAAATATATGAAAAGAAATGAACAATATAGAAAAGGAAGATTGATGTATGAAAAAACAAACTTTGATAAAATAAGAGAATTCTTTCAAAAGGAAAACTGGGAAGAAATATACAAAGAAGAAACAACAGTAGAAGAGAAATGGAATATTTTGACAAAAATTTACAAAAAAGGAGTGGAAAAGTATGTCCCAAGACAAAAACAAGAAAAAGAATATGTAAAATGCTGGTACAACAAAAGTTGTAGGGAGTTAAAAGACAAAAGAGACAAAGCCTGGACCAGATGGAAAAAAGACAGAAAACCTGAAAAATGGAAAATATATACCTGTTATAGAAATGAATATGTACAAACATGCAGAGAGGAAAAGAGAAAATATGAAAAAGATGTCATAGAAAAGTGTAAAGATCAACCAAAACTATTCTACAGATTTGTAAACAATAAACTGAAAAACAAACAAGAATTGGAGAAATTAAGACAAGAGGGAGTTGAATACACTGAGGAAATGGAAATGGCAGAAATTATGAACAAACATTTTAAATCAGTGTTTACAAGGGAGAACATACAACCTGGGGAGATCGAATGGAAAGAGAAAGTCCAACCTATGAAAGAAATAGAACAAAGAATGAAATAATGAAACACTTGAGTAATCTTGATGTCAGAAAATTGCATGGACCAGATGAAATAGCAAACTGGATTTTGAAAGAATGCAGAAATGAACTGGCAGACAAAATACATACATACATATACCAAGGCTTTTTCCCCCTTCCAAGGGAAGTAGCCAAAAAGGGAAAGGCATAAAAACACTCCCACCCATTTCATCCCTACATACACTCCACACCCCTCCCACCCTCCCTCTCATCTGAGCACCTCCTGGATGACGGGTCATCCCTGCACCCTGCCCACCGCCCTGGGTCAGAAGCAGTGTCGCAAGACACAGCACATCCACAGCAAGGCCGCTTCATTTAATCGGCGACCCCCCCTCTCCGTCCCCCCTTGCATATAAGGAGAGGACGGGGAGAAATCCCTTCGGGCTGCGTCAAATTTACTCACACATATTACCCCAGCCCCCACCCCCCTGCCCATTCCTCCTCATGCAATCACAACATCATCCATATACAACCATTCTCCACTCACCTCTGTCTTCCGTCCTCTCCCTTCCTTCCTCAACAGACATCCCCCTCTTCCCCAAAGCCCCCTTCACCCCATCCATCCACCTCATCCTAGGACGTCCCCTCATGTTCACTCCCTCCACATCTGCCTTCCATACCTCTTTTACTAGTCTTTCTTCACTCATTCTTTCCATGTGTCCAAACCATCCTAATACTCTTTCATCAACCCTATCTCCCAAATCCTTTTTCACCCCTGTTCTCCTCCTCACCTCCTCATTTCTCACGCTATCCAGCCTAGTAACCCCCACCATACTTCTCAGACACCTCATCTCAAACACATTCAAACTCCTTCTCTCAAAATACATAGCATACTAAATAGTTCCTTGAAAGAAGGAAAAGTTTCAGAAGATTGGAAAAAAGCAAATATAGTACCTATATATAAAGGAGGAAATAAAGAAGACCCTAACAACTATAGACCAATCTCTCTAACAAGTACAAAAGCAAAAACTTGAGAAAGAATTATAAAAAGTATATGTGTAACATATTTAGAAAAAAAAAAAAAAGTGTTAAATCCAAGGCAATTTGGATTCAGACAAGGACGATCATGCGTCACCAATTTAATATGTTTCTATTCAAGGCTAATAGATATAATACAAGAAAGAGATGGATGGGCGGACTGCATTTCTAGACCTAAAGAAAGCTTTTGACAAAGTACCACATAAGAAGTTGCTTAAGAAATTAGAAACTGAAGGAGGAATACAGGGCAAACTACTAGATTGGATGGAAGACTTTTTGCAAAGTCCTGGCCCCAATAATGTTTGCTATATATATTAATGATATGGATGAAGGAATTGAAAGCTATATGAGCTTCTTTGCAGATGATGCAAAACTACTGAAAAGAGTGAAAACTGAAGAAGATTGTGAATCACTACAGAGAGATCTAAATAAAGTACAAGAATGGAGTAGGAAGTGGGAGATGGAGTTCAATACAAAAAAGTGTAGTATAATGGAATTTGGAAAAAGCAAAAACAGAATAACAGGATCATATAATTTGGGAGAAGAAGGAATAAAAAGAGTAGAAAATGAGAGGGACCTGGGAGTCATTGTTATGAATAATATGTCACCTGAGAAACATATAAATAAGATTTTTGGAGAAACTTATAATTTAATAAGAACAATCAAAGTGGCATTTACATACCTGGATGAAGAAATGGTGAGGAAAATCCTAATCACCCTGATAAGACCAAGATTAGAATATGCAGCAACGATATGGTCACCAAGTACAAAAAAATGTATAAAAAAACTTGAAAGAATACAAAGAGCAATTACAAAACTGGCACCAACACTCTCAAAACTATCATATGAAGAGAGACTACAAAAACTTAAACTACAGACACTAGAGCAAAGAAGAGAGAGAGGAGATTTGATAGCTATTTACAGAATCATGAAAGGCATAGAAATTACTGATAGAGAGAATCTGATAAAATGGGATGACAGAAATACAAGAGGACACGGAAAGAAAATAAAAAAAGACAACTATAGAAGAGAGATTTGAAAAAGAACAGCTTTCCTCACAGAGCAATAGACAGTTGGAACAAGTTAGATGAGAAAGTGGTGTGTGCAAAAACAATACATGAATTTAAAAATAGTTTAGATAAAATGAGATATGAAGACGGGACCTCACGAGCATAGCTCCCCTTCCCGTAAAATACAACTAGGTACAACTAGGTAAATACATTCAAACTACTTCTCTCAAAATACATAGCATACTAAATAGTTCCTTGAAAGAAGGAAAAGTTCCAGAAGATTGGAAAAAAGCAAATATAGTACCTATATATAAAGGAGGAAATAAAGAACCTACCAACTATAGACCAGTCTCTCTAACAAGTACAATAGCAAATATTTGTGAAAGAATTATCAAAAGTAGATGGGTAAAATATTTAGAAGAAAAAAAAAAAGTGTTAAATCCAAGGCAATTTGGATTCAGACAAGGACGATCATGCGTCACCAATTTAATATGTTTCTATTCAAGGCTAATAGATATAATACAAGAAAGAGATGGATGGGCGGACTGCATTTCTAGACCTAAAGAAAGCTTTTGACAAAGTACCACATAAGAAGTTGCTTAAGAAATTAGAAACTGAAGGAGGAATACAGGGCAAACTACTAAATTGGATGGAAGACTTTTTGCAAAGTCCTGGCCCCAATAATGTTTGCTATATATATTAATGATATGGATGAAGGAATTGAAAGCTATATGAGCTTCTTTGCAGATGATGCAAAACTACTGAAAAGAGTGAAAACTGAAGAAGATTGTGAATCGCTACAGAGAGATCTAAATAAAGTACAGGAATGGAGTAAGAAGTGGGAGATGCAGTTCAATACAAAAAAAGTGTAGTATAATGGAATTTGGAAAAAGTAAAAACAGAATAACAGGAGCATATAATTTGGGAGAAGAAGGAATAAAAAAGTAGAGAATGAGAAGGACTTGGGAGTCATTGCTATGAATAATATGTCACCTGAGAAACATATAAATAAGATTTTTGGAGAAACTTATAATTTAATAAGAACAATCAAAGTTGCATTTACATACCTGGATGAAGAAATGGTGAGGAAAATCCTAATCACCCTGATAAGACCAAGATTGGAATATGCAGCAACGATATGGTCACCAAGTACAAAAAAATGTATAAAAAAACTTGAAAGAATACAAAGAGCAATTACAAAACTGGCACCAACACTCTCAAATCTATCATATGAAGAGAGACTACAAAAACTTAAACTACAGACACTAGAGCAAAGAAGAGAGAGAGGAGATTTGATAGCTATTTACAGAATCATGAAAGGCATAGAAATTACTGATAGAGAGAATCTGATAAAATGGGATGACAGAAATACAAGAGGACACGGAAAGAAAATAAAAAAAGACAGCTATAGAAGAGATTTTAAAAAGAACAGCTTTCCTCACAGAGCAATAGACAGTTGGAACAAGTTAGATGAGAAAGTGGTGTGTGCAAAATCAATACATGAATTTAAAAATAGTTTAGATAAAATGAGATATGAAGACGGGACCCCACGAGCATAGCTCCCCTTCCCGTAAAATACAACTAGGTAAATACAACTAGGTAAATACACACACACACCGAACGGACGGACGGCGGAAATTGGTGTTCCAAAGAAAAAGGAAAATCTACGTGGATCACAGCATTCAGGAAGTACCTATTGTATTTATAGGGAAGGGGAGTGCTCGTGAAACAGTGGGGAAATGATAGGGAAGGAGAAGGGAAGGGATATTAAGGGAAATGGAAGGAAATGAGGAAGGAGAAAACTTGGCCCAAGCAGACAAATGGAATATCAACAATAAGCGGCCTCCCGATCAACTGGATGAAAACTCAATGTCTAATAAGAATGTAAAGATTAGAAGTATAGATAGGAGCAATACAGTAGAAAGTGATGAGAATATTTTCCAGGGATTCAAAGAGGGTGGGGGGACATCCCCCCCCCCCCGACTGTCAAGACTAGAGGAGAAGGTTGATAAGGTGATCGAAGACTTGGAGCGTAGGTTCGGTTATGTCAACTCCATTTTACAGAGGGTTGAAAGATTGGAAGAACTAGAGAAGGCGAACAAAAACTTAACTGATGAAATAGAGGACCTAAAAAGACAGTTAAGAGATGTAAAGGAGGAGAATGAGGAATTGAAGAAGAATAGTAATGAAAACAGAGAGACAATAGCTAAAGAAGCAAAGAATTGGAAATTAACACAAGAAGGAAATAAGGTTTCATTCACTGACATAGTCAAACAGCAATTGAAAGAACATACTGAAGACTCAATTATTAAAGTGATGAGACAGAAGGAGAATATAGTAAGAGATTTAGCAGACAAGAAGAAATGTATAATTATATTAGGAATGGAAGAGAAACATAACCCAGATAGAACCTCAAGAATCAAGGAGGAAAATGACAGAGTAAGCAGTTTACTAAAATTAGTTCAGGAAGATGAACCAGAAATTATAAGGGAAATTGAGGAAAAATTCAGACTCGGAAAGTATAGTACGGATAAGACCAGACCAATTAAGATTAAATTCAGGTCACAAACAACGGCAGAGAAGATCTTATCCAAAACAGGGAAACTAGCAACAAGTGATCAATATAAAAAGGTATGGATAAAAAGAGAAATGAATAAAGAGGAAAGAGAGGCAGAAAAGCAGAAAAGACTTGAAGCTAAGGCAAAAAACGAATGCAGAACGGAGTCAGAGAAAGAGAGATTCTATTGGAGAGTAGTGAACATGAAACTAAAGCAGTTCGACATACAACAGAAAAACATAAGGGAAACAGAGAACACAATGGAAGTGGCAGAAAACTAAGAGTGTCTTACACAAATATAGATGGATTAATAACAGGATTGAATGAACTGAATGATTATTTGAAGGAAAAAGAACCGGACATAATGGGAATTGTAGAAACAAAATTAAAAGGCCCACTACCACCCAACAGTATAGGACATGATGCATACAATTATTGGATTAGAAACAGAGAGAAAAAGCAAGGGGGTGGAGTTATGTTCCTGACTAAGAAGGATATTAACGTGAAGGGCGTCATATATGGAAAGAATACAGTAGAGATGATTATGATAGAAGTGGAAGATCGAGATAAGAAGAGCAGAAAATTTGTGATCAATTATGTGCCTCCGAAAACAGCCTCATGGGAGGAGAGTGAACATAAAAGTATGTTAGAGGACACAAAGATAGCATTAAATAAAATAATGGAAGACGGAGGAAGAATAGTAATGATGGGCGACTTTAATTGCAAAGAAATCTGCTGGGAAGAAATGACAGTAAAGGGTGGAGACGACTCATGGGGAAACGCTCTACTTGAGATGATTACTGACCATACAATGACGCAATGGATACAGGAGAACACTAGGTATAGAAATGAAGAAGAACCATCAAGACTTGACTTAATAATTACATCTGAACCTAGAGTAGTGAACAAGATTGAATATAAAACACCAATAGGTAAAAGTGACCACATATTGATTGAACTGGAACTTAATGAAGAAAAATATATGAATAGAAATGAACAATATAGAAAAGGAAGAATGATGTATGAAAAAACAAACTTTGATAAAATAAGAGAATTCTTTCAACAAGAAAACTGGGAAGAAATATACAAAGAAGAAACATCAGTGGAAGAGAAATGGAATATTTTGACAAAAATTTACAAAAAAGGAGTGGAAAAGTATGTCCCAAGACAAAAACAAGAAAAAGAATATGTAAAATGCTGGTACAACAAAAGTTGTAGGGAGTTAAAAGACAAAAGAGACAAAGCCTGGACCAGATGAAAAAAAGACAGAAGAACTGAAAAATGGAAAATATATACCGGTTATAGAAATGAATATGTACAAACGTGCAGAGAGGAAAAGAGAAAATATGAAAAAGATGTCATAGAAAAATGTAAAGATCAACCAAAACTATTCTACAGATTTGTAAACAATAAACTGAAAAACAAACAAGACTTGGAGAAATTAAGACAAGAGGGAGTTGAATACACTGAGGAAATGGAAATGGCGGAAATTATGAACAAACATTTTAAATCAGTGTTTACAAGGGAGAACATACAACCTGAAGAGATTGAATGGAAAGAGAAAGTCCCCCCTATGGAAGAAATAGAAGCATCAAAGAATGAAATATTGACACACTTGAGTAATCTTGATGTCAGAAAATCGCATGGACCAGATGAAATAGCAAACTGGATTCTGAAAGAATGCAGGAATGAACTGGTAGACAAAATACATAGCATAATAAACAGTTCCTTGAAAGAAGGAAAAGTTCCAGAAGATTGGAAAAAAGCAAATATAATACCTATATATAAAGGAGGAAATAAAGAAGAACCTACCAACTATAGACCAGTCTCTCTAACAAGTACAATAGCAAAAATTTGTGAAAGAATGATCAAAAGTAGATGGGTAAAATATTTAGAAAAAAACAACGTACTAAATCCAAGACAATTTGGATTCAGACAAGGACGATCATGCGTCACCAATTTAATATGTTTCTATTCAAGGCTAATAGATATAATACAAGAAAGAGATGGATGGGCTGATTGTGCATTTCTAGAC
Source organism: Oratosquilla oratoria (assembly GCF_046742065.1). Classification (NCBI taxonomy): domain Eukaryota; kingdom Metazoa; phylum Arthropoda; class Malacostraca; order Stomatopoda; family Squillidae; genus Oratosquilla; species Oratosquilla oratoria. The sequence continues at coordinate 59,894,831 of NC_134793.1, read as the reverse complement.
CTAAAAAAAGCTTTTGACAAAGTACCACATAAGAAGTTGCTTAAGAAATTAGAATCTGAAGGAGGAATACAAGGTAAACTGCTAAATTGGATGGAAGACTTTTTGCAAGAAAGAAAAATGAGAGTAGTGATAAGAAACCAGCACTCAAAATGGAATGAAGTAATAAGCGGTGTCCCGCAGGGAACAGTTCTGGCCCCAATAATGTTTGCTATATATATTAATGATATGGATGAAGGTATTGAAAGCTATATGAGCTTCTTTGCAGATGATGCAAAACTACTGAAAAGAGTGAAAACAGAAGAAGATTGTGAATCACTACAGAGAGATCTAAATAAAGTACAGGAATGGAGTAGGAAGTGGGAGATGGAGTTCAATACAAAAAAGTGTAGTATAATGGAATTTGGAAAAAGCAAAAACAGAATAACAGGATCATATAATTTGGGAGAAGAAGGAATAAAAAAAGTAGAAAATGAGAAGGACTTGGGAATCATTGTTATGAATAATATGTCACCTGAGAAGCATATAAATAAGATTTTTGGAGAAACTTATAACTTAATAAGAACAATCAAAGTGGCATTTACATACCTGGATGAAGAAATGGTGAGGAAAATCCTAACCACCCTGATAAGACCAAGATTGGAATATGCAGCAACGATATGGTCACCAAGTACAAAAAAATGTATAACAAAACTTGAAAGAATACAAAGAGCAATTACAAAATTGGCACCAACACTCTCAAAACTATCATATGAAGAGAGACTAGAAAAACTTGAACTACAGACACTAGAACAAAGAAGAGAGAGAGGAGATTTGATAGCTAAATTTATTTACAGAATCATGAAAGGCATAGAAATTACTGATAGAGAGAATCTGATAAAATGGGATGACAGAAACACAAGAGGACACGGAAAGAAAATAAAAAAAGACAGCTATAGAAGAGATTTGAAAAAGAACAGCTTTCCTCACAGAGTAATAGACAGTTGGAACAAGTTAGATGAGAAAGTGGTGTGTGCAAAAACAATACATGAATTTAAAAATAGTTTAGATAAAATGAGATATGAAGACGGGACACCACGAGCATAGCTCCCCTTCCCGTAAAATACAACTAGGTAAATACACACACATATATATATATGTATATATATACATATATATATATATACAAATGTATATATATATATATATATATATATATATATATCTATATATAAACATATATATGTATATACATATATATATATGTATATACATATACATGTATATATATATATGTGTATATATATATATATATATATATATATATATATATATATATATATATACATATATACAAGCGGTGCTGAAATTGCCAGCATTAAGTAGGCTCCCATCAAATGTCCAAAAGAAAAGTTACATGTCCAATACAATGGAATAGCAATGGAGTCCCCTCTCGGAGTACTCTCCTCAAACTCTCATGTCTGCAGTAGAGGGAGCAGTTTTCCAGTACGACGACGTCAAACCGTTACTTTACTGCAGATACATCAATTAATTTTTTGTTTGTATGCAGTCAGATGCCCTTTTTGAGAAATTAAGACTGCGCCTCCAGGAAGAATCCAGATTAAGCTTCATGGTTGAACTTAATAAGGATGGCAAACTCCCATTTTTTGATGTACTAATTGATCCTTCATCCGGGGAATTTGTCATTAGTGTGTACAGAAACCCACTAACTGAAAATTTTTTAAACTTTAAAAATGTGTGCCCGACCAGTTATAAGAGCTTATGTCCGTAGGGCTCTCAAAGTTTGCTCCTCATGGCAGGCCCTACTTGCAGAACTTTCGTGAATAATGGTTTTCCTAACTGTGGATTTGATTCCATATGTAATAAAATTATATGTGACCCCCTTTGCCCCCAAACATCCTCCAAGCCCCAATTTATTAACATCTATTACCATAACATCTTTACTAAGGCATACAAAAAAGATGAAAAAATCATAAAAGATATCATCACTAAAAACTGCCACCCAATCTCTAACGAGAAGAAAATCCGCGTAGTTGTCTACTACTCCACCCCAAAAACTAGCTCTTTGGTTATGAAAAACAACCTGAATAGCAATACTGAGACCATTTCTAAAACCAACGTAGTATATGAGTTTAGGTGTTTTAACGAGGACTGTGCAACTCGTAACTCAAGCTACATTGGACACACCAGATGTAGTCTCAGTAGGAGAATTTCAATGCACTTACAAAGCGGAGCTATCAAACATCATTTGAGAAAATATAACCAAACCGCCACCCGTGAGTACTTAGTCAAGAACACTAAAATAATCGCAAGTAATAGGGATGCACATAAACTTAAGCTTTTAGAAGCAATGTTTATAAGAGAATATAACCCTATTATAAACATCCAATGTAACATGATTTCAAGCATTAGCTTGTACAACAATTCTCTCTCCCGCATGGCGAACACCTCCACCCCTCTCCCTCCAACCAACCCTTCCGTTTCCACCACACCCTTTGACAATGTGAAGACGGGTCACATGCGCCATCTCCCTCCTCCTCCCACCCACTCCCTCCATCCTCCCCTCCTAACGACCTCGCAACCCCCACACCAACCCCCATATCGACGCTGTTAAGACAGGTCAAATCCCCCTCCCCCCTCCCCCTCCACAACTTATGCAGGTTAGGTTCTGATATATAAGCCAAAGACCCACGCTATTTTTTGTAATTTCTTTAAAATTCTTTTAATTTTGTAACTGTTGTCCCCCAACAGTCTAGGCCTATGTGTCTGTATTGATTTACGATTTTATTTATTCATGTCTATTTTCTTTATTGGTGAAATTTTGCTATATCTTATACCCAAGTTCTTTATTTCTGTATATAGGTAATTTATATGTTCCAGATTTTCTTAATGATGTCTCCTTGCAGAAGAAACGTTGAGATTTAAATGTATAACTTTGGTGATCTAGTTTATGCCCACAACCTCCTTAATGCTGTCGATTTCAACAAACACCACTCGTATACAAGAGAATCTGCTCCCTCCATATATATATATATATATATATATATATATATATATATATATATATATATATATACAAACATATATATAATGATATCTATCTATATATATATATATATATATATATACATATATGTATAAAAACATATATATACACATATATATACATACATATATATATAAATATATATATATATACGTATATATATGTACATATTTATATATATATATATATATATATATATATACATACAAACATAATCTCATTAAAGACATTGACAGACTGGAAAAAGTACAACGGCTAGCCACAAAACTGATTCCAGATATAAAAAATTAATTATACGAAAATAAACTAAAACGTATGAATCTGTTTTCCCTAAAAAGGCGTAGACTCAGAGGTGACTTGATACAAGTCTTTAAAATTCTGAAGGGAATTGACAACATCAAAAGTGACAACATTTTCACATTGAATGAGAATCAGACAAGAAACAATGGTCTCAAACTGTCCGGAAATAGATTCAATTTGGAAGTAGGTAGAAACAACTTTGCCAACCGTGTAGTTAATGAATGGAATAAACTTCCTACACAGGTAGTGCAATGTAGTTCAGTTCGAAGATTTTAGAATCATTTAGATAAATACCTAAGCAAGATACTCTAATGATTATAATCTATTTTATATTATTTGTTTTTGTTTTGTTATCATTTGTATGTCTTATTTTCATTTATTATTAGTTATATGTCAATTTATCATTATTTACTATTTACCTGTTTGTTTATTATTCAAATATACCTATGCATTCATTTATGTATTGTATTTGTTATTTACATTATCATAGTTTTAATTTATTATTTTATTATTATTATGAGCTGGGAGATAGGGTTGATGAAAGAGTATTAGTATGGTTTGGACACATGGAAAGAATGAGTGAAGAAAGACTAGTAAAACAGGTATGGAAGGCAGATGTGGAGGGAGTGAACATGAGGGGACGTCCTAGGATGAGGTGGATGGATGGGGTGAAGGGGGCTTTGGGGAAGAGGGGAATGTCTGTTGAGGAAGGAAGGGAGAGGACGGAAGACAGAGGTGAGTGGAGAATGGTTGTATATGGATGATGTTGTGATTGCATGAGGAGGAATGGGCGGGGGGGGGGGGAGGTAGTATGTGTGAGTAAATTTTGACGCAGCCTGAAGGGATTTCTCCCCGTCCTCTCCTTATATGCAAGGGGGGACGGAGAGGGGGGTTCGCCTATTAAATGAAGCAGCCTTGCTGTGGATGTCCTGTGTCTTGCGACACTGCTTCTGACCCAGGGCAGTGGACAAGGTGGAGAGATGACCCGTCATCCAGGAGGTGCTCAGATGAGAGGGAGGGTGGTAGGGGTGTGGAGTGTATTAAGGGATGAAATTGGTCGGAGTGTTTTTATGCCATACCCTGATTCGCTACCTCCCTTGAAAGGGGGAAAAAGCCTTGGTATATGTATGTATGTATGTATGATTTTTTTTCGCATCCGACCTCGATATAGACCAAAAGGTCTCCTGTTGGCATGCTCCGCCTTTGTAATCCTTTGTAATATATATAACGATATCTATCTATCTATCTGTATATATATATATATATATATATATATATATATATATATATATATATACATACATATATACATTAAAACATAAATACATACATACATACATACATACATATATATATATATATATATATATATATATATATATATACATATATATACATACATATACCAAAGGCTATTTTCCCCCTTACATGGAAAGTACCCAAACGACAAGGCCTAGAAATCACTCCCACCCATTCTATCCCCTACATACTCCACCCCACTCTAATCTCTTCCCTCCCTCTTATCTTAGCACCTCCTGGATGACGGGTTATCCCTGCTGTTTGTCCACCGCCCTGGGTCAGAAGCAGTGTCGCACGACACAGCACATCCACAGCAAGGCCACTTCATTAATTCGGCGACCCCCCTCTACGTCCCCTTGTGCAGAAAAGGAGAAGATCTGGGAGAAATCCCTTTAGGATGCGTCAATTTATTTCTCATACACACTCCCTCACCCCCCATCCCCCACCCACTCCCCCTCATGCATCACAGCATCATCCATACACAACCTTTCTCCATTCATCCCTATCTTCTGTCCTCTCCCGTCCTTTCTCAATAGACATTCCTCTGTTTCCCAATGCCCCTTTTACCCCATCCATCCATCTCATCCTAGGTCGTCCCCTCATGTTCACTCCTTCCACCTCCATCTTCCACACCTCTTTTACTAATTTTTCTTCATTCTTTCCATGTGTCCAAACCATCCCAATACTCTTTCATCAACCCTATCTCCCAACTTTCTTTTCACCTCCGTTCTCCTCACCTCCTCGTTTCTCACTCTATCCAACATAGTAGTCCCTACCATACTTCTCAGGCATTTCATCTCAAACACATTGAAACTCCCCTCTCTTCCAATCTTATGTTCCATGTTTCTGCCCCATACAGTACTGTCGGCACATCCACTCCTTCATATAATCTCCTCACAGCACCCATTCCCAAATGTCTATTTCTCATTACACTTTTTAATCCCCCAAGGCATTTACTCGCTTCTCTCAATCTACATTCTACCTCCATTTTCACTCCTCCCTTTCCTGTCACATTCGCACCCAAGTATCTAAAACTATCCGCTTCCTCCAGTCGCTCTCCCTTAATACTAACTTCCAGCTTGCTTTCACTCTCTCCCCATGTACATCTCATCACCTTACTTTTACCCACATTTATCTTCAACTTCCTTCTTTCGCACACCTTCCCAAACTCTGTCACTAACTTCCTCAATTCCTCCTCTGATCCTGCTACAAGCGCAGTGTCATCAGCAAACAACAACTGGCTTATCTCCCACTTTTCTCCATTTTCTTTTACCATCTCCAATCACTAGCCCACTACCTTTGTATTCACCTCTCGCACCACCCCATCCATATATAAATTAAACAGCCAGAGCAACATAGCACATCCCTGACGAAGTCCCACCTTTACCTCAAACCACTCACTTTCTCCACTTTAATCCTAACACAAGCTCTACTACTCTCATAAAAAATCTTGACTACTCTTAATTAAAAATTTCCTCCTATCCCATATATCTGCAGTACCTCCCACAGTGCCTTCCTGTCTACCCTGTCATAATCCTTTTACAGATCCATAAAAGCCACAAAAAACATCCTTACCTTTTCCTATGGCTTTCTCACATATCTGTCTTACCACAAAAATCTGATCTACACAAACCCTACTTGTCCTAACTCCACACTGTTCCTTACCATATACTCCCTCTGTTCCTCTCCTAATCCGCTCAATCAAGACCCTCCCATAAGCCTTCCCAACTACACTTAACAAACTGATCCCTCTGAAACTACTACACTCACACTTATCCCCTTTTCCCTTTTCACTCCTCCAGTCCTCCGGCTGCTGACTTCCTTTCCCCCTTTCCAGTACACATGCAGGATGACTAAGCCGGCCCCATTCTTTATGGGACAAAACTCCAGAGGACAAATCGGGTTGTCAAAGTCCACAGCTCAATTCCGAGGTCCTGCATGTGTAAATGACCATATTCTGGAACTTTCTGGTCCTATGGGGAACTTTCCTTCACATATTATCTTTCTTCCATGCATTTCTCTTAACTAACTTTCAAATATGGCCACAACCAATGCTAAAAATGATAACTCTGTAGCTAGTAACAAACTGGCACTTATACCTCCACCCCCAGACCCTCCTGATCCTCCTGACAAACCTGGACCTAACCTGGACTCCTCTCTCGGCATAACCAAAGATAAAGAAAAAGGCAAATCTCAGAATAAATCTATCAAGCCCCAGATGGGAAAGTCAACAAACATTGAAAATCTTAGAGTTCTTCACATTGAAGATATTCCTCTTCAATGTAACTATGAGATTATCTCAAATACCCTGGGTGACTTTGGTAATATCTCAGAAATTCGAATGAACTTCATTGAAAAAAAAAAGTGGGAAGCTTGAGGTAATTTGAGTAAATATGAGGATGCACTTAAAGCCAGCTGTAACATAGACAGCCTAAGAATATGTGAATCTGATTTACGAGGAGCTTTAACAGAGTTCCAACTAATCTAGACATATATGTACCATCTGAATGGGCTCCAGCTATTGATCAGCAACTAGATGATGATTACTCAAGGACTCCCAATCCTCCTATGTGGTTGATTGCTACAGCAAAGGAAGAAAATTATAATTATCACAAATTTAGCAGATACCTCCAAAAGAAAATAGGTGGCATTAAAAGTGGAGACATTTCCCGCTTTATAAAATTCACTGTGCTAGTACATGCAAAATCCAAAACGCAAGCCCAGATGATGCTTCTGATGCAGATTAAAGATAATGAAATGCTTAAGGAGATCAGGCCTCATTTAAACTTTAGTTATGGAAGAGGAGTCACCTTTGACAAAGATCTGTATGACTTGACAGAAACTGTAATCCTGAACATAAGCCCCTCCACAGTATGGAAAGTAAAAAAAGGCATCTAACACTGGTATGATAATTTTGACATTCATCGACTCTGACATACCTTCCCACGTAACATTTGAGAACGAACGGGTGAGAGTAAGACCCTTCCACCAAAGACCAATGCAATGTTTCAATTGTTTTAAGTATGGCCACTCATCGAAAGTATGTAGAAATGTTAAACTCTGTAGTAACTGTTCTGATCTTCATCACGATACATGTTCCAGAACTCCCAAACGTGTAAACTGCCAGCTAAAACTTAAATCTAACGATAAGAGCTGTGAAATATTCAAATTTGAGCTGGCAGCAATCGATAAAGCAAATGCTGAACACATAAGTATTGGCTACGCAAAAAGACAAATGAGACATTTTAAGAGCTATGCGAGAGATCTAAATCCACTATCCCTCGCTACCACAAGGGGATCAGTGGTTGCACCTCCTCTAGCAGGTGCATCAACCCCTGTGGTAGTGGCCCAGCCATCTGGGTCAAGTGCTCATCCTGTTGAGGCTAGAGCACAACCCTCCAAGAAGGACAAGATAGCCCCAAAGAAGAAAATGATGAGAGACCTTCATCCCCCACTCCTCCATCCTTGCCTTCCCCATCTCAGGCATCATCGTTACCTGATCTCGGGGAGATCAGTCAGGATCAAAAACTACCTCAAACATTAGATATGGAAGTCAATAATACTAGTACATCAGATAACCGTAAACGTGAGAGACCTCCATCACTTTCTCCTAAACCAAAAAATGCCAAAATAAGCACCTCAAATAGATATGAAGTCCTTTCCTCATGGAATTCTGATACAGTAACCAACTCCGAATAAAAAAAAATAAAAATAAAAAAATAAAAAAATAAAAAATCCAAGTACCACCAAAACTTATAATGGCTGAGATTCATGAGGAACATCTCCATCCATCAAAGAAACATACGAAAAAAGGAATGAACGCTAGCAGTAAACCCAGTGTTTCAAGACCAACTCTATCAAACAGTACAGCAGTTAGAAGTAGTCCCACCTACAAAATAAGCAGTGCCAATGGGAAGACCACACAAAAAGAGTCTTCCAAAAACAAAAACTAAATTTCATATCATTACTACAATGGAATTGTCGGGGTCGTCGGGCGAAACATGAGAAATCTAAACTACTAATGCATGATGTATTGATTTACGATTTTATTTATTTATGTCTATTTTCTTTATTGGTGAAATTTTGCTATATCTTATACCCAAGTTCTTTATTTCTGTATATAGGTAATTTATATGTTCCAGATTTTCTTAATGATGTCTCCTTGCAGAAGAAACGTTGAGATTTAAATGTATAACTTTGGTGATCTAGTTTATGCCCACAACCTCCTTAATGCTGTCGATTTCAACAAACACCACTCGTATACAAGAGAATCTGCTCCATCCATATATATATATATATATATATATATATATATATATATATATATATATATATATATATACAAGCATATATATAATGATATCTATCTATATATATATATATATATATATATATATATATATATATATATGTATATATACATATATATACATACATATATATATAAATATATATATAAATATGTATATATATATGTATATACATACATATATATATATATATATATATATACATACAAACATAATCTCATTAAAGACATTGACAGACCGGAAAAAGTACAACGGCGAGACACAAAACTGATTACAAATATCAAAAATAAATCATACGAAATCGACTAAAACATATGAGTCTCTTTTCCTTAAAAAGGCGTAGACTCAGAGGTGACTTGATACAAGTCTTTAAATTTCTAAATAGAATTGACAACATGAAAAGGGACAACATTTTTACATTGAATGAGAATCAGACAAGAAACAATGGTCTCAAACTGTCCGAAAATAGATTCCATTTGGAAGTGGGTAGAAACAACTTCGCCAACCGTGCAGTTAATGAATGGAATAAACTTCCTACACAGGTAGTGCAATGTAGTTCAGTTCGAAGTTTTAAGAATCATATAGATAAACACATAATCATGATGCTGTAATGATTATAATTTATTTTATATTATTTGTTTGTTTGTTTTTATCATTTGTCTGTTTGCTTCTCATTTATTATTAGTTATATGTCAATTTATCATTATTTACTCTTTACCTGTTTGTATATTATTCAACTATACTTATGCATTTATTTATGTTATTTACATTGTTATAGTTTTTATTTATTAATTTATTATTATTATGAGCTGGGAGATAGGGTTAATGAAAGAGTATTAGTATGGTTTGGACACATGGAAAGAATGAGTGAAGACTAGTAAAACAGGTATGGAAGGCAGATGTGGAGGGAGTGAACATGAGGGGACGTCCTAGGATGAGGTGGATGGATGGGGTGAAGGGGGCTTTGGGGAAGAGGGGAATGTCTGTTGAGGAAGGAAGGGAGAGGACGGAAGACAGAGGTGAGTGGAGAATGGTTGTATATGGATGATGTTGTGATTGAATGATGAGGAATGGGGGGGGGGTTAGGTAGTATGTGTGAGTAAATTTTGACGCAGCCCGAAGGGATTTCTCCCCGTCCTCTCCTTATATGCAATGGGGGACGGAGAGGGGGGGTCGCCGATTAAATGAAGCGGCCTTGCTGTGGATGTGCTGTGTCTTCCGACACTGCTTCTGACCCAGGGCAGTGGACAAGGTGGAGAGATGACCCGTCATCCAGGAGGTGCTCAGATGAGAGGGAGGGTGGTAGGGGTATGGAATATATTTAGGGATGAAATGGGTGGGAGTGTTTTTATGCCTTTCCCTTTTTGGCTACCTCCCTTGAAAGGGGGAAAAAGCCTTGGTATATGTATGTATGTATGTATGATTTTTTTTCGCATCCGACCTAGATATGGACCAAAAGGTCTCCTGTCGGCATGCTCCGCCTTTGTAATCCTTTGTAATATATATAACGATATCTATCTATCTATCTGTATATATATATATATATATATATATATATATATATATATATATATATATACACATATATACATATACATAAATACATACATACATACATACATACATATATATATATATATATATATATATATATATATATATATACATATACCATACATACATACATATACCAAAGGCTTTTTCCCCCTTACACGGGAGGTATCCAAAAGACAAAGGCATAGAAACCACTCCCACCCATTCCATCCCCTACATACTCCACTCCCCTCTACCCTCTTCCCTTCCTCTTATCTTGGCACCTCCTGGAAGACGGGTTCTCCCTGCAGTTTGTCCACCGCCCCCTGGGTCAAGAGCAGTGTCGCAAGACACAGCACATCCACAGCAAGGCCACTTCATTAATTCGGCGACCCCCCTCTACGTCCCCTTGTGCAGAAAAGGAGAAGACGGGGAGAAAACCCTTTGGGCTGCATCAATTTATTTCTCATACATATTCCCTCACCCCCATCCCCATCCACTTCCTCTCATGTATCACGGCATCATCCATACACAACCATTTTTCATTCACCCCTATCTTCTGTCCTCTCCCGTCCTTCCTCAACAGACATTTCCCTCTTTTCCAAAGCCTTTTTTTACCCCATCCATCCATCTCATCCTACGTCGCCCCATCATGTTAACTCCTTCCGCCTCTACCTTCACATTTCTTTTACTAATCTTTCTTCACTTATTCTTTCCATGTGTCCAAACCATCCCAATACTTTTTCATCCACCTTATCTCCCAACTCCCTTTCCACCACCATTCTCCTCCTCACCTCCTCTTTCCTCACACTATCTAGCCTAGTAACCCATATCATACTTCTCAGGCATTTCATCTCAAACACATTCAAACTCCTCTTTTCTTCTCTTGTGTTCCATGTTTCTGCCCCATACAGTGCTGTCGGCACAATCACTCCTTCATATAATCTCCTCTTAGCATCCATTCCCAAATGTCTATTTCTCATTACACTTTTTAATCCACCAAGGCATTTACTCGCTTCTCTCAATCTACATTCTACCTCCATTTCCACTCCTCCCTTTCCTGCCACATTCGCACCCAAGTATCTAAAACTATCCACTTCCTCCAGTCTCTCTCCCTTAATACTCACTTCCAGCCTGCTGCCACTTTCTCCCCTTGTACATCTCATCACCTTACTTTTACCCACATTTATCTTCAACTTCCTTCTTTCGCACACCTTCCCAAACTCTGTCACTAACTTCCTCAATTCCTCCTCTGATCCTGCTACAAGCGCAGTGTCATCAGCAAACAACAACTGGCTTATCTCCCACTTTTCTCCATTTTCTTTTACCATCTCCAATCACTAGCCCACTACCTTTGTATTCACCTCTCGCACCACCCCATCCATATATAAATTAAACAGCCAGAGCAACATAGCACATCCCTGACGAAGTCCCACCTTTACCTCAAACCACTCACTTTCTCCACTTTAATCCTAACACAAGCTCTACTACTCTCATAAAAAATCTTGACTACTCTTAATTAAAAATTTCCTCCTATCCCATATATCTGCAGTACCTCCCACAGTGCCTTCCTGTCTACCCTGTCATAATCCTTTTACAGATCCATAAAAGCCACAAAAAACATCCTTACCTTTTCCTATGGCTTTCTCACATATCTGTCTTACCACAAAAATCTGATCTACACAAACCCTACTTGTCCTAACTCCACACTGTTCCTTACCATATACTCCCTCTGTTCCTCTCCTAATCCGCTCAATCAAGACCCTCCCATAAGCCTTCCCAACTACACTTAACAAACTGATCCCTCTGAAACTACTACACTCACACTTATCCCCTTTTCCCTTTTCACTCCTCCAGTCCTCCGGCTGCTGACTTCCTTTCCCCCTTTCCAGTACACATGCAGGATGACTAAGCCGGCCCCATTCTTTATGGGACAAAACTCCAGAGGACAAATCGGGTTGTCAAAGTCCACAGCTCAATTCCGAGATCCTGCATGTGTAAATGACCATATTCTGGAGCTTTCTGGTCCTATGGGGAACTTTCCTTCACCTCCCAAGGCATTGGGAGGCCATAATATCTTTCTTCCATGCATTTCTCTTAACTAACTTTCAAATATGGCCACAACCAATTCTAAAAACGATAACTCTGCAGCAAGTAACAAACTGGCACCTATACCTCCAGCCCTAGACCCTCCTGATCCTCCTGACAAACCTGGACCTAACCTGGACTCCTCTCTCGGCACAACCAAAGATAAAGAAAAAGGCAAATCTCAGAATAAATCTATCAAGCCCCAGACGGGAAAGTCAACAAACATTAAAGATCTTAGAGTTCTTCACACTGAAGATATTCCTCTTCAATGAAACTATGAGATTATCTCAAATACCTTAGGTGACTTTGGTAATATCTCAGAAATTCGAATGAACTTCCTTGAAAATAAACAAAAGTGGGAAGCTTGGGTTAATTTTAGTAAATATGAGGATGCACTGAAAGCCAGCTGTAACATAGGCAGCCTAAAATATGAGAATTTGATTTACGAGGAGCTTTAACAGACAGAGTTCCAACTAATCTAGACATATATGTACCATCTGAATGGGCTCCAGCTATTGATCAGCAACTAGATGATGATTACTCAAGGACTCCCAATCCTTCTATGTGGTTGATTGCTACAGCAAAGGAAGAAAATTATAATTATCACAAATTTAGCAGATACCTCCAAAAGAAAATAGGTGGCATTAAAAGTGGAGACATTTCCCGCTTTATAAAATTCACTGTGCTAGTACATGCAAAATCCAAAACGCAAGCCCAGATGATGCTTCTGATGCAGATTAAAGATAATGAAATGCTTAAGGAGATCAAGCCTCATTTAAACTTTAGTTATGGAAGAGGAGTCATCTTTGACAAAGATTTGTATCACTTGTCAGAAACTGTAATCCTGAACATGAGCCCCTCTACAGTATGGAAAGTAAAAAAGGCATCTAACACTGGTATGATAATTTTGACATTCATCGACTCTGACATACCTTCCCACGTAACATTTGAGAACGAACGGGTGAGAGTAAGACCCTTCCACCAAAGACCAATGCAATGTTTCAATTGTTTTAAGTATGGCCACTCATCGAAAGTATGTAAAAATGTTAAACTCTGTATTAACTGTTCTGATCTTCATCATGATGCATGTTCCAGAACTCCCAAATGTGTAAACTGCCAGCTAGAACATAAATCTAATGATAAGAGCTGTGAAATATTCAAATTTGAGCTGGCAGCAATCGATAAAGCAAATGCTGAGCACATAAGTATTGGCTACGCAAAAAGACAAATGGGACATTTTAAGAGCTATGCGAGAGCTCTAAATCCACTACCCCTCGCTACCACAAGGGGATCAGTGGTTGCACCTCCTCTAGCAGGTGCATCAACCCCTGTGGTAGTGGCCCAGCCATCTGGGTCAAGTGCTCATCCTGTTGAGGCTAGAGCACAACCCTCCAAGGAGGACAAGATAGCCCCAAAGAAGAAAATGATGAGAGACCTTCATCCCCCACTCCTCCATCCTTGCCTTCCCCATCTCAGGCATCATCATTACCTGATCTCGGGGAGATCAGTCAGGATAAAAAACTACCTCGAACATTAGACATGGAAGTCAATAATACTAGTACATCAGATAACCGTAAACATGAGAGACCTCCATCACTTTCTCTTAAACCAAAAAACGCCAAAATAAGCACCTCAAATAGATATGAAGTCCTTTACTCATGGAATTCTGATATAGTAACCAACTCCGAATCACAAAAAAAAAAAAAAAAAAAAAGACAGGTACCACCAAAACTTATGATATAAAGGCTGAGATTCATGAGGAACATCTCCATCCATAAAAAAAAAACATGCGAAAAAAGGAATGAATGCTGGCAGTAAACCCAGTGTTTCAAGACCAACTCTATCAAACAGTACAGAAGATAGAAGTAGTCCCACCTACAAAATAAGCAGTGCCAATGGGAAGACCACACAAAAAGTGCCTTCCAAAAACAAAAACTAAATTTCATATCGTTACTACAATGGAATTGTCAGGGTCTACGGGCGAAATATGAGCAATCTAAACTACTAATACATGATATATCACCTACAGTAGTTTGCTTACTGGAGAGCAAATTAGACCAAAATACTCCCTTTCCCAGGGAGTACTTCGTTTATAGAACCCCATATAATCCTCAAGAAGGAAGTCATGGTGGAAATGTTCTATATGTTCGCCATGACGCTCCTCAAATAACTGTTCATTTGCAAACCCCATTACAAGCAGTTGCAGTGCGAGTAGATCTTGGGAGAAGGTACACACTATGTTCTATTTATATACCTCTCAGTGACCAGTTGAAATATGAAGACATGAAAAATCTTTTCCAACTGCTTCCGTAGCCTTTCCTCATACTTGGTGATACGAACAGCAGACACCCCTTATGGGGTGATGTAGTAGCAAATGCCAAAGGCATCATAATATCATCCCTCATAGAAAATGAGGACATTACAAAGGATTACAAAGGCGGAGCAGGCCGACAGGAGACCTTTTGATCCATATCTAGGTCGGATGTGAAAAAAAAATCATATTAATAATAAAATAATAAATAAAAACTATAATAATGTAAATAACAAATAAAATACATAAATAAATGCATATGTATGGTTAAATAATAAACAAACAGGTAAATAGTAAATAATAATAAATTGACATATAACTAGTAATAAATGAAAATCACAGACAAAAGATAACAAAAACAAAAACAAATAATATAAGATAAATTATAATCATTACAGCATCTTACTTAGGTATTTATCTAAGATTACTCAACACAGGACAGCCTTCTCATTTCCATATACAAACTGGAACATTATCATGTATTGATATCTCTATAGCCAGCTCGAATTGTCTAACTGATTTCAGTTGGAGAACTCTGGATGATTGGCATACCAGTGACCATGCACCTATTGTAATTGATGCCGGTTTTGATCTTCCTACATATACTGTAGATCACCAAGGTGGATCTTGGAAAAAGCCAACTGGAAAAAAATTCAGGAGCAGAGCGATATAGA
The DNA here is from genome assembly GCF_046742065.1 of Oratosquilla oratoria. NCBI lineage: Eukaryota > Metazoa > Arthropoda > Malacostraca > Stomatopoda > Squillidae > Oratosquilla > Oratosquilla oratoria. The sequence continues at coordinate 59,879,273 of NC_134793.1, read as the reverse complement.
GAGAGATGACTTCCAGACAGTGGATAGTGCAATTGAGCTGTTGAACGGAACCTTCCACTCTGCCGGCACCAATTCCATCCCCAAGTCCACAGGTTTATTTCGACGTCGACCAGTGCCTTAGTGGTCCAATGAACTCCAGGTGTTACATAGATTAACAAAAAGATCTTTTACCAGATGTCGCAGACACCACACAGAGGAAAATCTAATTTTTTATAAGAAATGTAGGGCACAATTTCGTCGCGCAGTAAAGGCTGCCAAACGTGCTTCATGGACATCATATGTATCCTCAATAAATGATAGAACTCCACCTTCATCTGTATGGAGAAAGCTCAGGAAAATTCCGGGGAAGTTAGCTCCAAATCCATCCCCAGTATTAAACGTAAACGGGCAAATTTTAACCAGTGCTGTAGACGTGAGTAATTCTTTGGCCAATAATTTTGCAAATATATCCAGTAAATCACAAGTCTCGCCTAGATATCAGTATCGACTCAGAGAAGAGCAAAAGACTCTAGATTTTTCTACCAATAAAATTTAGTCTTATAATCAACCATTTAGCGAAAAGGAATTTGATTCAGCTTTGTCATCATGTAATAATAAGACTCCAGGCCCTGATGAGATTCCCTATGCAATGGTGAAACATGCTTCTATTCATACAAAGAAATTAATCTTAAGAATTATTAATAGAATTTGGCGTGCCACTATTTACCCGACAATATGGGAACTCTCAATTATCTTAGCTTTTTTTAAAACCTGGAAAAGATAAATTTTTAGCAAGTTACCGTCCTATTGCACTGACCTCTTGCATTTGTAAAAACATGGAAAAGATGGTTAACACAAGGTTGGTATGGTATTTGGAGAAGAAACATATTTTTTTCTCCAAATCAATGTGGCTTTAGAAGAATGCACTCGACAACAGATGCATTAATCCATCTTGAGTCGTCGATATGTGAAGCATATGCTGCAAAATATCACCATGTGTCAGTATTCTTTGACATGGAAAGGGCATATGACATTACATGGAGGCATGGAATCCTGAAAGCCATTCATAGAGCAGGATTGAGAGGTGAACTGCCTTTATTTATTCAAGCTTTCCTGGCTCGACGAATCTTTCACGTTAAGGTGGGTAATACATACTCAGACAGAAAATGCCAAGAAGGTGTGCCGCAGGGGAGTGTTTTGAGCATCACATTATTTGCTTTGGCCATTAATGGAATATCGTCTGCCATTCCTCATGATATCCTACACACACTCTTTGTGGATGACCTGTCCATATAATTTTCTGGAGCAAGAATGGTTATGGTGGAAAGGAAAATCCAACTGACAATCGGTAAGATTATTGAATGGGCAGAGATGAATGGTTTGAAGTTCTCTATGCACTTTTGTAGAATCAGATGAATACAGCCAGACCCTGATATTTACATTAAAGTGTTGTATTATTGCTTTGCATAACATTCTTATTACCATTGCTATTCCATTACTATTGCGCATGTCGGCGTTCACGCCTATGTTGACTGATCTTACATAATAATAAACAGTGTGTACGAGCTTCCCACGCGTATCATTCACCCGACATGGTGGCAGCGGGTGGTTTTTCGACTATTTACGCAATTAATAGTCGAATACCGAGAAACCACGTCTCGTAAGACACGCTATAAACTTCAGTGAACATCCTCAATTGGGAAAATCACGAAAACAATAGCTGTAGTGCATACGAAACGCGTGTGAAAATCGTGCCAGACTGCCGAGTTTTGAGCAAGTGCGAGCTAGTGGTTTTACGACTATTTACGCAATTAATAGTCGAATACCGAGAAACCACGTCTCGAGAGATACGCTATAAACTTCAGTGAACATCCTCAATTGGGAAAATCACGAAGAAAAACTACCATAGTGGACTAGAAGTGCGTGTGTAACTTGTACCAGACTACCGAGTTCGGTGAAGGAGCGTGCCCTTCCCTCAGTGTTACATAAGTTTCCCCTCTTGCTTACGTAAACGCCCACGACGGACGATCGCAAATCGTTCGTATCGGTACTGCTGACAGTGTTCCGCTACCCTAGGCTATTCGTGAACAGTGTAATTCAGTGTAATTATTCCCTACTGGCGACGGTAAACGACGTATCTTCTCAAATAAACCTCCGAAAACGTTGTGGTTGTGCACTGGCGTTTGACAACGCAGACGACATCCACAGCAGTGACGACAGTGGAAGGATAGTCTACGATGTCTGCATACCAGATTCCAGCACCCCCACCCATGTCTTTGAAAGGAGACGTGGTGGAGAACTGGAAGGTTTTTGAAAACTCGTGGCACTACTACACAATTGCCACTGATCTGAACTTACAATTGAAGAACGCCGATGGATCAGATAACACTGAGGGAATGAATAAAGTGGCCGCCACTCTATGTACTGTCATGGGAACCGAGTGCCAAAAAGTTATGAATTCTCTTCCTACGCTGACAGAGCAAGACAAGAAGAATCCTGCTAGAATACTCGCCGAGCTGCAGAAGCAGTTCATACCCCAGCGGAATGTTTTGTATGAACGGTTTCTCTTCTACTCAGCCGCTCAGAGGAGCAACGAATCCGTAGACGAGTATGTGCTCCGTCTTCGTCAGCTCAGTGAATCCTGTGAGTGTGCAAACTTGAAAGACTCTCTCCTTCATGACAGAATTGTCGTAGGTACAACGGATGAAGCAGGGAGAGAACGACTACTCCGTGAACGGCCTGTCCCAGACCTCAACAAAGTGATCGAAAGCCTCAGAGCAGCATAAATCTCCAGAACACATAAGCAAGTAATTACAGGTAAAGTGCAAGCTGCAGTTGAGTACACAAACAAGCGGAAAGGTGCCAGTACATCTTCAACGAGGAAACTTGTGCACCAAAGACACCTCAATGAAGATGTAAGGAAACCACCAAAACCGAAACAGACAGGAAAGAAGAGAGGTGAATCTCCTTTCAAAGCATCAGGGTTTAGCCCACCAAGGTGTAGATGGTGTGGGAACACAGATGGACATTACAGAAAAAACTGCCCAGCCAGAAATTCCAAATGTCACATATGCGCACGTGTCGGCCATTATGCTTCGGCTTGCCTAAAGTCAAAACCTATTCACGAAATAGATGAGGATGATTGTGATGAAGTAGATAATTCTTTTATGTTAGGGGAAGTCAAATCTGCTAGTGAGAATTTTTGGTCAGTTGATGTGACAATAGATAGGAAAGTGACTAACTTTAAACTTGATTGTGGATCCAAAGTGACAATTGTTAGTGACAAAACACCTTGGCTTAAGGAGTGTAACCTCACAAAAGCAGATAGTAACTTCCGAGGACCAGGGGAAGTCAATCTCAATCACCTTATTAAAGGGAAAATTGTAGATGCTGTACTTGAATTAGGTAATAGAGACATATAGAAGCTCTGAAACTCCTTAAACCTGCTAAAGAGGTGTACAACATAGACAAGGCAGTTAACTTCAAGGAAGAATTTCCCAAGCTCTTCAACGGACTGGGGTTACTCAAATCTACATACAGAATTTCTTTGCACGAAGATGCTACTCCTCATTGCCTGTATACCCCAAGACGGGTACCCCATCCTCTGCTACCAAAAGTAAAGAAGAAACTACAGTCCATGGTCCACCAAAAAGTCATTTCCCCTGTAACTGTACCTACAGAGTGGTGCTCAGGGATGGTTAACGTTGTTAAACCCAATGGTGATGTGAGAATTTGTGTGGATCTGACACCTCTGAATAAAGCCGTGAAGAGGGAAGTACACCCTATGGCCAGTGTAGACGAGAATCTTGCCAAGTTAAGAGGTAGTAAAGTTTTTACGAAACTTGATGCCAACTCTGGATTCTGGCAGATACCACTTGATGAAGAATCAAGGTTGCTGACAACCTTTGTGACTCCATTTGGGCGCTATTGCTTCAATCGTTTGCCTTTCGGCATTAGCTCCGCCCCAGAAATCTTCCAAAGGACCATGTCTACCATACTGGAAGGTTTAGAAGGAGTTGTTTGCCACATGGATGATATCCTCATCCATGGGCCCACACAGGAGATTCATGACAATCGAGTTCGAGAAGTGTTATGTCGACTACAGGGAGCAGGAATCACCCTAAATGACAAATGCGAGTTTTCAAAAGGACACATGAAATTCCTGGGCCACATCATTTCAGAGAAAGGCATTGAAGCAGATCCAGGAAAAACCAAAGCTGTCCAAGATTTCCCAAGACCCAGGAATGTAACTGAACTGCAAAGGTTCAACGGTATGGTAAATCAGCTTGCCAAGTTCATTCCTGACCTAGCCAATGTAAATGAACCACTTCGCCAGCTTCTAAGGAAGAGTCAACAATGGTTCTGGGACCAACCACAAGAAACTGCATTTCAAACAATCAAACAGAAACTTGTGTCCACAGAGATCCTAGCCCATTACGACCCAAACAAGAAATGCATTATTGCTGCAGATGCTTGTCAAGATGGTCTTGGCGCTGTTCTTATACAAATGGATGACACAGGGCACCGTCGTCCTATTGCTTATGCTTCAAGATCACTCAGTGACACTGAGAAGAGGTATGCAGTTATTGAAAAAGAAGCTTTAGCAGCTACTTGGGCTTGTGAAAAGTTTAAGGACTACGTTTTAGGAACGGTCTTCAAGCTTGAAACAGATCACCGCCCTTTAGTGCCTTTGCTCTCAAGTACTGATTTGTCAAAACTTCCATCTAGAATTCTTCGCTTCCGTCTCCGACTAGCAAGATATTCACCAGAAGTGACATATGTACAAGGCGTTCATCAGAAAACAGCTGATGCTCTATCGCGAGCTCCTACAAGTCTTCCTACAAAAGCTGATCTAGAGCTTATAGAAGAAGTGGAAGAAAGTCAAGAAGGTAATTTTAAAGTTATCCCAGCTACAGAACAATGCCTGGGAGAGATCAAAGCAGCTCAACAAGCAGATGCCATCTGCAAACAAGTACAAGCTTATTGTCTAGATGGGTGGCCTTCAATAATGCCTTCTCAGCCACTCTTGAAACCATACTGGGAGAAGAAACAGCATTTGACAGTCAACCAAGGACTACTAATGTTTAACAACCGCATTGTTGTTCCAACCTCCCTACAGCTGGATATTCTCAATGCTTTACATGAAGGTCATTTAGGAATTACTAAGTGCCAAGGAAGAGCAAGTTACTCAGTTTGGTGGCCTCTCATCACAAAGCAGATAGAATCTATGGTTAACAAGTGCCATATTTGTGCTAAGCTACGACCTGAACCAAAGGAATCTCTCTTACCGATGTCCTTTCCAGACAAACCTTGGAGCCAAATCGGTACAGATCTTTTTGAATTAGAGGGTAAGTCATACATCATTGCAGTTGATTATTCCAGTAGATGGTTTGAGTTCAGAGAACTGAAGAATACCACAACTATTGCAGTCACAACAGCTCTTGCAGATATTTTCTCCATACATGGAATTCCTGAAACTGTTGTATCCGATAATGGACCTCAGCCAGGAGTTCAAAGAATTTGCCAAGTGTTGGGGGTTTACCCATGTTACCTCATCACCCCTACACCCACAAGCAAATGGGGAGGCAGAACGGGCAGTCCAGACAGCTAAAAACATCCTTAAAAAGAACGCTAACCCTTATTTAGGACTACTTGCCTATCGTTCAGCTCCACTTAGAAATGGTTTGACCCCAAGTGAAATACTGATGAGTAGAAAACTAAGAACAAAATTGCCAGTACTCCCTGATACGTTGAGACCAAAGGGATATAACCAAGATGACCTACTAGAAAAAGAAAACTCTATAGAGAGAAATACTCTAAGAACTACAACAACCACCATCGTATCCAGACATTGCCAGCTCTTCAAGCAGGTGATAAGGTATACATACGAGACCAAGAACGTTATGGAGAAGTAACACAGAGACTGACTCAACCGAGATCATACAAAGTCCTGACTGATGCAGGTTCCACAATAAGAAGAAACCGACACTCTCTCATACACACAGGTGAACACAGTAAATTGCCTAACACTGAACCCAAAGAAGGGACTCCCACCCTGCTCGGTTCTTCTGATAATTCCATCCATGTCAGTGATATTCCTAAAGGTGCATCTACTTCTGTTGTTTGTCCTAGCACTAAACCTAGTGTACCTAGCCCATCACAAATTGAAGTTAGAAGGTCCGGCAGAGTGCCTAAACCCAATGTACAACCAGAAATGGTTTACTACTAATAGTGTATGTTATGTATCACAAATAATAGTATCTAATTTTGTACTTAATTCTAAAGGTTTACTCTAGTTGATATGCCATCACTATGCTTTCTTTTGCAACCTTTTGGGGAATTACTAACTGTTACTTACTGATAAGTTTATTTTGAGATTTTGTAAACTTGAAGGGGGATGTTGTATTATTGCTTTGCATAACATTCTTATTACCATTGCTATTCCATTACTATTGCGCATGTTGGCGTTCACGCCTTTGTTGACTGATCTTACATAATAATAAACAGTGTGTACGAGCTTCCCACGCGTATCATTCACCCGACATAAAGGACAACGAATCCCTTGTGTTCAAGAGACCCGTTTCTTGGGTTTGATATTCGACCAAAGATTGACACGGACTGCCCATTTGATATACCTGAAAAATAAATGCAGTAATGCAATGAACATTGTAAAAGTATTGGCTCATAATTTCGGTGCTCGGACAAAAGGTCCCCGGACAAAAGGTCCCCGGACAAAATGTCCTGAAATCTGCACCCCTGGGACAAAATGTCCCCAACGGCCTAGGTGGGTGGTCAAAATGTCCTCAATTTTTTTTTTTTTTCTAAAAAATTGTCAGATGTGTTTTACTTTATTCCTTTATATGTTTTTTGGTGAATATTTGGTTTTTAACTTGATTTTTTTTATATAGGCATACAATATAAGTTCAATAAAGCATAATATTATTGTGTGCTGTAATCTGGTGACCGACTATAAGGAGGGCAGGAAGACCATCCCAGAGTTCCTGCGTGGCATCAGTCACAACCTGCGTGGTGGCCAGCCCAATGTCTAGGCTAAATACAATTGACATTGTATCTAGCTAAATACAATTGACATTTCTGAAACGTTTGCTTACACAATTGGCTCATAGATTGATGGGTTGGGTCGAGTATGAGATATTTAATAAAATATCAAATATTATTGTACTTTGTGTTTATATATAGAGATTCTCCTGAATTTAAGGGTTGTTATAAAACCACAATTAACTATGTCCCAAAATGTATAGACAGTTGATAAAAATCAATATTTGTTGAAAAAAATGGGGACCTTTTGTCCTGAATATCGGGGACATTTTGTCCTAGGGGTGCAGATTTCGGGACGTTTTGTCCGGGGACCTTTTGTCCGGGGACCTTTTGTCCTACATTCATAATTTCTGGGGTGTAGATAGAAAAACATTACTGAAGTTGTATAGGGCACTTATATTTAAAAAAATCTCGTATGGTTCAATCGATACACCATGCAAGCATCCGCCTAGCTACTGGTGCATTTAACAGCACGGGAATTATATTTCTTACAAACTATACAATCTTTTAAAATGTTTAAAACTGCTAGTCTGGGCTTAAATATCCAGAATCCTTTCATGTGCATTACTTGGTAATGAGCAAAAAATATCAAGAGTCTTGTCAAGTGATGGGACTTGGGAAAAAAAAAAGGGGGGGAGGTCACAACCTCATATTTGAGGTCAATTTTTTTTGTCGATTCTGCCCTTGGACCTTATCAAACCATTCTTGTCCAAGAACAAGTTCATTTGACTTACTACAGGAGGTAGGTCATTAATATTGGGGTTTTCTAAATACGTCAATTCAGCGGGGAAGGCATCCCTTTGAATTATAACCATCAAATAATTAGAAGCGGCCTTAAAAGGGTTAGCATAAGACTTCTTAAACAAAAAGACAGCTTCAAAGATCAAGGAAGTATGATGTAGAAGTTTGCTGTAAGAAAAAAACTTTAAGACATCAACTAGAGGAGGAGTGTCAACTTGCACAACAGCCGTATTGATAATGTCTCCCTTGATGCTGGAGGGAATACATCCTAAGTGACCCTTCGGCCAAGCATGAGGTGGCAACAACAACCATTCCGGTCCATAAACCCTCCAATTGAATCTCTTAAACACTTTAGCACTGCAAGGTTTGGTTACAACATCAGCCATATTATGTTCAGAAGGAACATAGGTAAGGGAAATAGGACTATACTTGGCTTTGAAATTTACCTAAATATTGGAAATTTCCTTCAATCTATTATTAACAAATATGTTCTTCCTAGGAGCCTTGTTGGTTAGAATCCAAGAAAGAGCAACTTGACTATCAACAAGGAGTACAACAGAATCAACCAGAGGGGCAGACACCAATCCTTCCTCAAAAATAGTTTTGAGGCATTTTAAAGATAGTAAAGCTGCCATAAGCTCCAGAGAAGGCAATGTTCTTTGTTTAATAGGAGCCACCTTGACCTTGGCAAATAGAAGAGAGCCATTAGACTCCTTTATCTCTCTTCTTTCTTGCCCTGCATAGATGGCACACCCATAAGCTTCCTTAGAAGCATCAACAAAAACAAATAACTTAAGGGGAGATTCTGAACAGAAGGTTTTCCTCTTAAAGGATAAGTCATTAACCTCCCTAAAGTTTTCACATAACTTCTTCCATCTTGTAAGCAATTCCAAATCCCAATGTACCATTTTTTGGCACATCTCTATTATATATTTTTTCCTTGTAATAATATAGAAGAAAAAAGACCTAATGGATCAAATATAGAAGCCAGAGAAGACAAAACTTGTCTTTTGGTTGAGGAATATTTTTAAGGGAAACCTCATTGAGTCTCGAGGTATCATAATTCTTATTATAAATATATATATATATATATATATATATATATATATATATATATATATATATATATATATATATATGTATATATATATCCCAACACCTTTACCTCTTCCTTATGTTATGGTAGTACTGCATTGTAGTCATTGATCTGGCAACACTGTGTACCGTAATCATTGATCTGGCAATACTGTGTGGGAAACATTTGAATGGCAGCCATGTTGTTTTCCAGCTGTCAGTATTCAACCAGTGTTCTTGTAAAGATGTGTATTAACAATTCTGTATGTTTGTAGCATCAGTATTATATTGTTATGGGCTATATGTATATGGGTTATATATGTATATGTGCATAATATACTGTTGTGTTTGTTTATATTATGTCAGGTTTGTGTGTTTATATTTATGTTTTGTGTTTGATATTCCTATACCATTTCTTCTCTCTCTGTTTTCAGAGAATGGTATAGATTTTATGTTGAATAAAGCCTTGTAATAAGGTCTGTGTATTTTTCACAACAATTTATTCAACATAAAATTCTTATTGTGTGGTACTGGAGTTGACTCAAGGACCACTACACCACTACCACTAGTAAACAGAGGCTACAATATGGAACGCTTACTTAAACCAGAGAGGCTAGATTGTGACCCATCCTTGTCAACAGCTGCCCAGGAATGGAAACATTGGTTCAAGACATTTGAAAACTTCTTGAGTGCCTTACCTCAGGAAAACATTGACAAACTGGGTTTACTCACCAACTTTGTGTCACCAAAAATCTATGAGACAATTTCTGAATGTACCACCTAGGATAGTGCTATCAAAATCTTAAAGTCACAGTATGTCAAGCCCACAAATGAAGTTTTTGCACGTCACCGCCTTGGAACTCGCCGCCAGCAGGCTGGTGAATCCTTAGATGAGTACCTTCAAGCATTGAAAATTCTGAGTAAGGATTGTAATTTCCAGGCTGTAACAGCTATTCAATATTGTGAATAGTCCATTCGAGACGCCTTTATAAGTGGGCTGCAGTCACCAGCAATAAGGCAACGCCTCCTGGAGAATAAAACTCTGTGACTATCCACTATGTTTGATCAAGCAAGAGCTTTGGATTCAGCTCAAAGGAATTCTGAAATGTACGGTACTCAGCCATCTCAAGTGGTAAGTGCTGCAACTCCTGACCCAAGTACCAGCCGGAAAGTTACTGTTGAGCCTGCCCCTGTGGCTGCTGCTGTAGGTGCTAAGTGTTTCTTCTGTGGACTTTCACGGCATCCCCGCTCAAGGTGTCCCGCACGTGAAGCAGTGTGCCATAAATGTCAGAAGAAAAGTCACTTTGCCAAAGTGTGCAGAGCCAAACCATCAACAACAGCTAGTGCACATATAGACTCCAGTAACTACGCAACAATAGCAACAGTTACTTCTGCAGCTACCCCAAGTTCACTCTCAAAAGCACTTGTAAAAGTCTTTATCAATGGATCAGAGATGGATGGATTTGTTGACAGTGGCAGCTCTGAGAGTTTCATCCACCCAGACCTAGTTAAGCTCCATTCCTTGATCGTCCATCACTCATCGGGTGCAATGTCTCTATGGCATCAACATCCCTCTCTACTCAGACATCAGTTTTGCCAAGTAGACCTAAGAGTTAATGGCCAGGATTATAAAGGTATGTGTTTAACGGTTTTGCTACAACTGTGCTCAGATGTGATTATCGGTCATGACTTCTAGAAGATACATGATTGTAACCATAATCTCACAGATTACAACACAGTGGAAAACTACACCACAACATACATACAAACATACATACACACACACCACCAACCTCTTCCTTCACGTGACCAAACCGTGAAGTACCCCTGATTCCTAAGAACACCTTTTACCCATACACAATATATTATGTAATCTAGATTAATAACCATAATATATAAATAAGCAGAAATAACTATACATTCTAATTATTGTAAAATAAAATACTATCCAAAACTTGTATCACCAAAATAAAATGTAAACTAATTATAACCTCTAAACTGTTCAATATACTGATGTAAGCTTTTTCAGAGGCATTCCACCAACAGAGAGAGGAGCTGTCAGTCTTTAGGTGGAAAGCAGACCGGGAAGGTCTGCTGGTGTAATTTTTTAAACTATTAGACTTTTTCAAGAAGTCTTGTGGTCTTTGATTTATCCACCAAAGGCAAGAACATTACACTGGTGGCAGCGCCACCCACCCCCGAAATAAGTGACACTGATAAAGTGAACCCAGTGCCAACGAAAGTGACCACGTATACCTATATTACTCGTCGGGTAGCACACAGAATACCACAAAACCACTCAATCTTTGAGTGTTCCAGGAACAAGTGACCTTGTGTACTCTTCCCCATACAAACGAGTGCCGAAATCAGTTAGTTATAGTTCGCTCGAACACATTGTGTGGACCAAGATCTAAGGATATAAGGTCTAACCACTTCCGACCGAATTTCGAAGGAGTTGGCGCAGCGGGTCCGTGAACGTCACCTGCCTGTTGAAAGTGGGGTTCACGGGTCCTATAGCTGTCAGTTGAAGCTGGTGCATCGTTCGGGAATGTCGTTGCCTTCGCTCGCACCGCTCCACGCAATTAGTTATATTCTGACAAATATTATATAAAATATATATATATAGATATATATAAATTATTATAGTTCCTGTATATATATGAATATATAATATATATGATATAATATATATATATATATAATATAAAATATTATAGTTCCTGTCTTTCTTGGCGTTTCACAGTTTTCGTCAGTGTTTCACAAAGAGAAAACGGACCCAGCCTAATGACGTCAGAAGCTGCGCGCAATAATTCAAACGGTCTGACCTGTATATTTAGACCTTGGTGTGGACATAACCCAAGTGTATCAGTTGCCGCAACCCAGCAACTCAGCAAAATTTGTGAGCTGTCACAATCAACCCCGTTACAACGAACAAATTTATTTCCTCCTTGGGCAACATAGACAACGTGTAATCCCCCCCCCACACACACACACTCATCCCAGAAAAGAAACTCACGGTGGTGCCGAATCAACCGAACAGGAAGACAGGGTCGCCCATCTAACTGACAGATCACCCTGCTACTACACCCTCGGCACACCACCCCCTACGTGATCAACTACCCACCTGGCTCTCCACATCATCCCAAGACCACCTATCAAATTCAACGGTCTGCAGCGCAAGTAACTGTCATCCAGTCCAATACATTCAAAATAAATTTTGTCCTTTTTTAGCTAAATTATAATCATACATACATACATACATACATACATACATATATATATATATATATATATATATATATATATATATATATATGTGTGTGTGTGTGTGTGTGTGTGTGTGTGTGTGTATTCACTTGGTCTTTGGATCACGTGTTGGACTCGTGATCGACAGCTATTTCCCTCCAGGAAGAGAGCTCAGAGCTCGTAGGTCCGATCTATGGGTAATGCTACGAGTATGACCTTGCACACACACACACCCCCAACTCCCCGCCCACGAGAGTTGGAGTAACACCCCTCAGCGCTGCGATACTGATATTATTTCAGCCCCGGGCGAGGGTCGAACCCGGACCTCCGTAGTGGCAGGCCAGAGTGTGTATTTACCTAGTTGTATTTACCTAGTTGTATTTTACGGGAAGGGGAGCTATGCTCGTGAGGTCCCGTCTTCATATCTCATTTTATCTAAACTATTTTTAAATTCATGTATTGTTTTTGCACACACCACTTTCTCATCTAACTTGTTCCAACTGTCTATTGCTCTGTGAGGAAAGCTGTTCTTTTTCAAATCTCTTCTATAGTTGTCTTTTTTTATTTTCTTTCCGTGTCCTCTTGTATTTCTGTCATCCCATTTTATCAGATTCTCTCTATCAGTAATTTCTATGCCTTTCATGATTCTGTAAATAGCTATCAAATCTCCTCTCTCTCTTCTTTGCTCTAGTGTCTGTAGTTTAAGTTTTTGTAGTCTCTCTTCATATGATAGTTTTGAGAGTGTTGGTGCCAGTTTAGTAATTGCTCTTTGTATTCTTTCAAGTTTTTTTATACATTTTTTTGTACTTGGTGACCATATCGTTGCTGCATATTCCAATCTTGGTCTTATCAGGGTGATTAGGATTTTCCTCACCATTTCTTCATCCAGGTATGTAAATGCCACTTTGATTGTTCTTATTAAATTATAAGTTTCTCCAAAAATCTTATTTATATGTTTCTCAGGTGACATATTATTCATAACAATGACTCCCAGGTCCCTCTCATTTTCTACTCTTTTTATTCCTTCTTCTCCCAAATTATATGATCCTGTTATTCTGTTTTTGCTTTTTCCAAATTCCATTATACTACACTTTTTTGTATTGAACTCCATCTCCCACTTCCTACTCCATTCTTGTACTTTATTTAGATCTCTCTGTAGTGATTCACAATCTTCTTCAGTTTTCACTCTTTTCAGTAATTTTGCATCATCTGCAAAGAAGCTCATATAGCTTTCAATTCCTTCATCCATATCATTAATATATATAGCAAACATTATTGGGGCCAGAACTGTTCCCTGCGGGACACCGCTTATTACTTCATTCCATTTTGAGTAATGATCTCTTATCACTACTCTCATTTTCCTTTCTTGCAAAAAGTCTTCCATCCAATTTAGCAATTTACCTTGTATTCCTCCTTCATATTCTAATTTCTTAAGCAACTTCTTATGTGGTACTTTGTCAAAAGCTTTTTTTAGGTCTAGAAATGCACAATCAGCCCATCCATCTCTTTCTTGTATTATATCTATTAGCCTTGAATAGAAACATATTAAATTGGTGACGCATGATCGTCCTTGTCTGAATCCAAATTGCCTTGGATTTAGTACGTTGTTTTTTTCCAAGTATTTTACCCATCTACTTTTGATAATTCTTTCACATATTTTTGCTATTGTACTTGTTAGAGAGACTGGTCTATAGTTGGTAGGTTCTTCTTTATTTCCTCCTTTATATATAGGTACTATATTTGCTTTTTTCCAATCTTCTGGAACTTTTCCTTCTTTTAAGGAACTGCTTATTATGCTATGTATTTTGTCTGCCAGTTCATTCCTACATTCTTTCAGAATCCAGTTTGCTATTTCATCTGGCCCATGCGATTTTCTGACATCAAAATTACCCAAGTGTGTCAATATTTCATTCTTCGTTACTTCTATTTCTTCCATAGGGGGGACTTTTTCCTTCCACTCAATCTCTTCAGGTTGTATATTTTCCCTTGTAAACACTGATTTAAAATGTTTGTTCATAATTTCTGCCATTTCCATTTCCTCAGTGTATTCAACTCCTCCTTGTCTTAATTTCTCCAAGTCTTGTTTGTTTTTCAGTTTATTGTTTACAAATCTGTAGAATAGTTTTGGTTGATCTTTACACTTTTCTATAACATCTTTTTCATATTTTCTTTTTTCCTCTCTGCACTTTTGTACATATTCATTTCTATAATCAGTATATATTTTCCATTTTTCAGGTCTTCTGTCTTTTTTCCATTCGGTCCAGGCTTTGTCTCTTTTGTCTTTTAACTCCCTACAACTTTTATTGTACCAGCATTTTACATATTCTTTTTCTTGTTTTTGTCTTGGGACATACCTTTCCACTCCTTCTTTGTAAATTTTTGTCAAAATATTCCATTTCTCTTCCACTGATGTTTCTTCTTTGTATATTTCTTCCCAGTTTTCTTGTTGGAAGAATTCTCTTATTTTATCAAAGTTTGTTTTTTCATACATCATTCTTCCTTTTCTATATTGTTCATTTCTTTTCATATATTTTTCTTCATTAAGTTCCAGTTCAATCAATATGTGGTCACTTTTACCTATTGGTGTTTTATATTCAATCTTGTCCACTATTCTAGGTTCAGATGTAATTATTAAGTCTAGCCTCGATGGTTCTTCTTCATTTCTATACCTAGTGTTCTCTTGTATCCATTGTGTCATTGAATGGTCAGTAATCATCTCAAGTAGAGCATTTCCCCATGAGTCATCACCACTCTTTGCTGTCATTTCTTCCCAGCAGATTTCTTTGCAATTAAAGTCGCCCATCATAACTATTCTTCCTCCGTCTTCCATTATTTTAGTTAATGCTATCTTTGTGTCCTCTAACATACTTTTATATTCACTCTCCTCCCATGAGGCTGTTTTCGGAGGCACATAATTGATCACAAATTTTCTGCTCTTCTTATCTCTGTCTTCCACTTCTATCATAATCATCTCTACTGTATTCTTTCCATATATGACACCTTTCACGTTTATATCCTTCTTAGTCAGGAACATAACTCCACCCCCTTGCTTTTTCTCTCTGTTTCTAATCCAATAATTGTATGCATCATGTCCTACACTGTTGGGTGGTAGTGGGCCTTTTAATTTTGTTTCTACAATTCCCATTATGTCCGGTTCTTTTTCTTTCAAATAATCATTCAGCTCATTCAATCCTGTTATTAATCCATCTATATTTGTGTAAGACACTCTTAGTTTTCTGCCACTTCCATTGTGTTCTCTGTTTCCCTTATGTTTTTCTTTTGTATGTCGAACTTCCTTAGTTTCATGTTCACTACTCTCCAATAGAATCTCTCTTTCTCTGACTCCGTTCTGTTCTCGTTTTTTGTCTTAGCTTCCAGTCTTTTCTGCTTTTCTTCCTCTCTTTCCTCTTTATTCATTTCTCTTTTTATCCATATCTTTTTGTGTTGTTCGCTTGTTGCTAGTTTCCCTGTTTTGGATAAGATATTCTCTGCCGTTGTTTGGGACTTGAATTTAATCTTAATTGGTCTGGTCTTGTCTGTGCTATACTTTCCGAGTCTAAATTTCTCTTCGATTTGTTTCATAATTCCTGGCTCATCTTCCTGAACTGATTCTAGTAATTGGCTTACTTTTTCATTTTCCTCTTTGATTCTTGTGGTTCTATCTGTGTTGTGTTTCTCTTCCATTCCTAATATAATTATACATTTCTTCTTGTCTGCTAAATCCCTTACTATATTCTCCTTTTGTCTCATCACTTTAATAACTGAGTCTTCAGTATGTTCTTTCAATTGCTGTTTGACTATGTCAGTGAATGAAATCTTATTTCCTTCTTGGGTTTGCTTCCAATTTTTACTTTCTTTAGCTATTGTTTCTCTGTTTTCTTTACTATTCTTCTTCAATTCCTCATTCTCCCCCTTTACCTCTCTTAACTGTCTTTTTAGTTCTTCTATTTCATCAGTTAAGTTTTTATTCGCCTTTTCCAGTTCTTCCAATCTTTCAACCCTTTTTAAAATGGTGTTCATATGACCTAACCTACTCTCCAAGTCCTCGATCACCTTATCAACCTTCATCTCTAGTCTTGTCAGTCGGGGGGGGTTTGAGTCCCCCCCACTCTCTTTAAATCCCTTGAAAATATTCTCATCACTTTCTGCTATATTGCTCCTATCTATACCTCTAATCTTCACATTCCTATTAGACATGTTATCCTCCAATTCGTCTTGGGGTCTTTTGTCTACCCGGCGGCCCGTCAGGGCCATTTCCTCCACCTCCTCATTACCTTCCATTTCCCCAGTAATCCCTCCCCCTCTCCTCTTTCCTTACTTTCCCACTACCTCACGAGCAATTCCCCCTCCCCTGCAAATACAAAAAGGCACTTCTCTTTGCGTTGATATCCACAATCTGCACTTTTCTTCAGAGCGTTCGTCAAGCCGTCCGTTCGTTGAAAGTGTGTGTGTGTGTGTGTGTGTGTGTGTGTGTGTGTGTGTGTGTGTGTGTGTGTGTGTGTGTGTGTGTGTGTGTGTGTGTGTGTGTGTGTGTGCAGAAAAAACCACTGGGAAATAAGAAGCTTAGTCCGAACGTTTTCGTCTATTTAAGACATTATCAAGGAATACACAGATACAGAGGCATAGGTGGATATAAATATACATAAAGTAGAAGACAAACTAGGAACATGGGAAGGACGCACAAGATGCTTCATAATCAGGTAGGACGTTTGGTCACATGACGTTACGTCACCCCAGTAGTAACACTTGGAGAATTTTGTTACAATTTAATCAATAATAAAATCATCAAGTTTAAATAATCCTAAACTTAAATTAATATTATGGTCAAAGGTTTGCTTAATGTGACTGGATTCGATAATGTTTCTTTCTAATAAAGATCTACAAGAAATTATTACATTAGAATTATCCCAGTCAATAGGATGGTTGTGGTCTCTTACATGGATAAAAAGGCTACTGGAACTTTTCCCACTCCTTACACTATATTTATGCTGATTTATCCTAGTTTTTAAATCTTTACCAGTTTGGCCGATATAGAATTTGTTACATTTAAGGCATGGAACACAACTCTCATTTGCTTCAGGTGAATTTTTAATGAGCTTACTTTTTTATAGTATTGTTATTTTTGAAAACCAAGTTGATGTTGAATTGTTTGAGAATATTAGGCAGACCAACTAATTTCTCACTGTAAGGAAGAACGAAAAGGTTCTTTTTGTCAAATACTTTTCTTTCGTGTGAGGTGTTATAGAAAGTTTTGTAAGCCATTTTATGAGAAGTGTCTACTAAGTGTTTTGGATATTTTAATTCAGAAGCTATGCTATGTATCTTCCTCAGCTCATCATCCAAAAATTCCGGGCTACATATCCTGTAAGCTACATATCCTGTAACATAGAACTAAAGACAGAAAGTTTTGTCTTCTGATGATGAGCCGAGTAAAAGTGGACATATGATGCGACATTAGTTGGTTTTCTATAAACGTCATATTTAAATTGTCTGCCATGTCGATGAATTAAAATATCCAAAAATGGTAATGTATTCTCTATTTCTATTTCAAAACTGAATTTAATTGAAGGGACCATACCATTTAGTTTTTCAAGGAATAAATTTAAGTTACGCTTAACTGTCCAAAGACACAATATATCATCAACATATCTTTTCCACACAACTTGTTGGGGAAGAATCCTAGGTAGTAGTTTCATCTCAAAGAATTCCATGTACAAGTTACTAAGTACTGGGGACAGAGGGTTTCCCATTGCCATACCAAATTTTTGTACATAGAATTCACCATTAAAAACAAATTTACAATTTACAATACACAACTTAATGAGTTCAATTATGGTTTTAGCTGGAAGTGGCAAGTCATGTTTTGATAATAATTCTTCTTCAAGATATACCAATAAGTCAATTACGGGAACACGGGTGAAGAGCGAAGTTATATCAAAACTAACTAGTTTAAAATCATAACAAATTTCTAGATTATTCAAATAATTAATGAAATCAACATTATTTGTGACGTGGGAAGAAGATATTGTACCCACTAAAGGACTCAAAATAGTAACAAGCCATTTGGATAAATTGTAAGTGACGGATCCTGTAAAACTGATGATGGGTCTAACTGGATAACCAGGTTTATGGGTTTTAATCAATCCATACATGTAAGGCAAGGAAGGGGACAAAGAAGAAAAATGTTTTATCAGACGTTCATGCCCTTTCAGAATCTTTTTAACATTACGATTAAACTCACTATTTACAGATTCAAGCGGGTTTTTAGTAAGTTTTGTATATGTTTCACAATCTCCCAATAATGTTCCCATTTTTTCAATGTAATCTAATTTGTTAAGAATGACAATGCAATTGCTTTTATCAGCTCTAGTGATGTGTAACTGTTCATCTCTTTTTAACTCACGGTAAGACTTAAAAAACCTTTTAGGACAATTTGGAATACCATGTGCTGATAAAGAAGCATATACAAAACCCTTGCTGATGTTGATATTTTGAGTAGAGACATCACCAAATTTTTCTAAATTGCAAAATCCTTTGGCCACGTTAACATAGTCAACTTCGTGTTGAGTTGCTGCAAAACTAAGACCATATCCTAAAGCACATGTTGTTGCACTATTTAAAGGTTTATCAGATAAATTTATAATAAAATTAGGGTTGGCATGCTTGGACCAATAACTGTCTTTAATTAATAGAGACAGTTTTTTGTTAAGTTTCTCATTAAGAACGTTACACAAATGTCTTAATCTACTATAACAATAATCAAGTAGTCTATGTTTCCAATTTCCTGGGATGGCTATATGAAAATTTATTTTTAAAGATTTAGTCATAATAAAAGATTCACGAACTTCAATTCTAGTTATATCAATATGCTTCTGTAAGATTATGCGGTGAAATTCTTCAAAGGGTTTATGACACATCCTCAACAGTCGATTGTTCAAAATCGATTTAGGCACAACCTTTAAATAGTGCAACAATATGTGCTTTAGGATATGGTCTTAGTTTTTCAGCAACTCGACACGAAGTTGACTATGTTAACGTGGCCAAAGGATTTTGCAATTTAGAAAAATTTGGTGATGTCTCTACTCAAAATATCAACATCTGCAAGGGTTTTGTATATGCCTCTTTATCAGCACATGGTATTCCAAATTGTCCTAAAAGGTTTTTTAATCTTACCGTGAGTTAAAAAGAGATGAACAGTTACACATCACTAGAGCTGATAAAAGCAATTGCATTGTCATTCTTAACAAATTAGATTACATTGAAAAAAGGGAAACATTATTGGGAGATTGTGAAACATATACAAAACTTACTAAAAACCCGCTTGAATCTGTAAATAGTGAGTTTAATCGTAATGTTAAAAAGATTCTGAAAGAGCATGAACGTCTGATAAAACATTTTTCTTCTTTGTCCCCTTCCTTGCCTTACATGTATGGATTGATTAAAACCCATAAACCTGGTTATCCAGTTAGACTTGTAGTGACGAGATGCATCCAAATTCCTGTAGTTGGCAAGCGTAGTTCGCAAGGGTGTCCCTGCCAGCCAGCGGTCAGCCAATCAGGAACTTGGAAAGCTCCTCACGTTCCCGCCCGCCTCCCTTAAAAGGTCGGCGTTTCGCCGAGATGGGCAGAACAGTATCGACCAGCACGTACAACAACATCTCCTCGTCCAATCTTCTAGCCGTCCCATCAAGCCTCGCCGTCATCATCTGCTACCACCTCGCTGACGTTAAGCTTCACGTCCAGCTACAACCATAAGCTCCTGGTTATCCAGTTAGACTTGTAGTGACGTGATGCATACAAATTCCTGTAGTTGGCAAGCGTAGTTCGCAAGGGTGTCCCTGCCAGCCAGCGGTCAGCCAATCAGGAACTTGGAAAGCTCCTTACGTTCCCGCCAGCCTCCCTTAAAAGGTCGGCGTTTCGCCGAGATGGGCAGAACAGTATCGACCAGCACATACAACAACATCTCCTCGTCCAATCTTCTAGCCGTCCCATCAAGCCTCGCCGTCATCATCTGCTACCGCCTCGCTGACGTTAAGCTCCACGTCCAGCTACAACCATAAGCTCCACTAAGTTGTGGCCTTAGTCCGAGCTTCACCTATATTTCTCATGTGACACTTCTAGTGTCGCACCTTGTGGCTAATTACCAAAAGAAAGAGATTAGATATTTTGTGTTGAATTTAATTTCTCCTGCCGTTGTTCCGAACTAAAACTACTACAAAGTGGTGACCCCGGTGAAGGACAACCAGGATTATGGAAAGCACACAAGTGAAACTTACCTGTTTCTCCCGTGACTTGGAGAACTGGCTAGTTCACACAGAGGCCTATTCAGCCACTCAAGGTAACGTGCCGGACCTCCAAGCCTTCGGCGTGTACATCGCCGCTCTACCAACGGACGTCATCGCCCTTGTCCGTGACGTCGTCTCCTCTCCTCCACAAGAAGGCAAGTGTTCCGCCCTCAAGACTGCCTTACGAAAGCTTTACACCAAGCCCGACGACCAGCTCTACCGAGATATCCAGCATAGTGAACTCGGCGACATCACGCCGTCACAATTATACACCCGTATGGCCGCCCTCAACACCCGGGCAAAGGTGTCATTGCCCAAGGAACTCCTCTCGGTACAAGTCCAGTCAGCCAGCAGCTTCCACCCCAATGACAAACCAGTGCAAAGTGTTCAGTGTAGTGACGACCCAGGTGTTAGTGACATTAGTGCTGTGAGTGAAAACATTCCCGTGTCATATAGTGCCAGTGACCAAAGTGTGCAGCAGCTACGACAGGAAGTGGCCGACATGAAGACTTTGCTCAACCAGTTTTTAGCCGATAAGGGAAGCCATCAACCACCACGTAGCCCCGTTCCACGACAGGATACTACCTCCTGCTGGTACCATACCCGCTTCGGAGCCAAGGCGCTCAGATGCAGCCACCACAGCGTCCTGGAACTCCACGATGTCAAGTTCCCTTGGACATTCGTCATAGCAGCGGTACAGCAACCCATCCTTGGCTATGACTTCCTCCAGCACTGGTAGTTAGCGCCAAGGACAACTGCTTGTACCACGGCACAACAAGCATACCAGGAACCACCACTAACGCAACTTCCCACCAGATATCGTCACTCCAGCCCGATGGCAATTATGCACGCATCCTGCAGGAGTTTCCCCAACTAACATCGCCAGACAAAACCAACACCACCACCACCCCTCACAACATCATGCACCACATCCAGACATCTGGACCGCCAGTATACAGCAAGCCTCGACGACTTTCCCCAGAAAAGTTGGCCGCTGCCAAACAGGAGTTCAAAGAACTCCTAGACCAGGACATCATCCAACCATCGGTGAGTGCTTGGGCATCAACACTCCACATGGTTCCCAAGCCACCCCCACCGCCCAACCAATGGCGGGCTTGCGGTGACTACCGTCAACTTAACCGCATCACGAAGCCCGACCGCTACCCCATCCCTCACGCTCAGGACTTCCACTTCAAGCTTCACGGGAAACAGATTCTTAAAACTTCGAACTGAACTACATTGCACTACCTGTGCAGAAATTTTATTCCATTCATTAACTACACGGGTGACAAAGTTGTTTCTACCTACTTCCAAATTGAATCTATTTCCGAACAGTTTGAGACCATTGTTTCTTGTCTGATTCTCATTCAATGTAAAAATTTTGTCACTTTTGATGTCAATTCCCTTTAGAATCTTAAAGACCTGTATCAAGTCACCTCTGAGTCTACGCTTTTTTAGGGAAAACAGATTCATATGTTTTAGTCGATTTTCGTATGATTTATTTTTGATATTTGGAATCAGTTTTGTGGCTCGCCGTTGTACTCTTTCCAATATGTCAATGTCTTTAATGAGATTCGGTGACCATACGGAAACAGCATATTCCAAATGTGGACGAACTAACGATTTATATAGCTTGTTAATGAGTGATGGACTTTTGAAATCAAAAGATCGCGCAATCAGTCCTAGAACCTTATTTGCTTTCTCAGAGGCTGAAATACACTGCTTGGATGATTTGAGGTCGTTACTGATAATTACGCCGAGATCTTTTTCACTATCCACTTTTGTTAACGAATTTCCAAATAACTTGTAATCGTACTTACTGTTATTTTTACCTATGTGCATTACCTTGCATTTACTTGTGTTAAATTTCATTAGCCACTTTTCAGACCATTGCTGTAATTGATCTAAATCTTCTTGAATATCTAATTGGTTTGAGTGATCATTTGCCACTCCGCACAGTTTTGTATCATCAGCAAATTTGGAAACAGTAGATTTTAGTCCATGGTCTATATCATTTATATATACTATGAATAGAAGTGGCCCAAGAACGGAACCCTGAGGAACTCCACTTGCAACATTTTTCCATCCAGAAGTTTTTCCATTTAAAACAACTCTCTGTTTTCGATCATTCAACCAATTACTAGTCCAACCTAATAGGCTACCACTTATTCCATGCAAAGCTAATTTAGTAAGTAGTCTTTCGTGTGGGACGGTATCAAAAGCTTTTGCAAAGTCTAGATATACTAAATCTATATTGTTTCTTTTGTCATAATTCGAGATAACTGTGTTGTAGAATTCGAGTAAGTTAGTCACGCAAGAACATTTCCGTCTGAAACCATGCTGGCTATCATTTATCAAACGGTTACTTTCTAAATGATGTTCGATAGCATCTCTGATGATAGTTTCCATTATTTTTCCTACGATTGAAGTCAAACTTATAGGCCTATAGTTATTTGGTTTCTTTTTGTCACCTTTTTTGAATATGGGAGTAACGTTAGCTAGCTTCCATTCTCTTGAGACATCTCTGGATATGACGGATTTCTTGGAAAAATTTTTTCTAATGGAACAACAATCTCATTTTTCATTTCCTTTAAGATTCTTGGATGCCAGCCGTCAGGCCCTGGTGTTTTATTAACTTTGAGTTTGTCTATACACCTTTTAATTTTTTCTTTTGTTATATTCACCGTACCGAGTAAGTTTACCCTAGACTTTTCACAGGTTTCAGTTTGGAATTCACCTTGAGGTGTTTCGTTTACGAATACCGAGCTAAAATAATTGTTTAAGATATTACACATTCCTTCATTTGAATATTCAAGTTGACCGTCAGCAGATAATAGTGGACCAATGTGATTCCTAACAACCTTTTTATCTCTAAGAATACTTCATCTCGGATTTCAATTTTCTTTGAAGGTGAGCAAGAAATTTATATATACGTAAAACTTAAAAAAATATAATAAAAATGAACATCATCAACAGCACAAACCAAGTGGGGAGTTCCAAGGGGATTGAGAATGTCTGATGACACCTTGTTCCAGCATCTCGTCTATGTTTTGTGATACCAATTCTTTTTTGCTTTGAGGAATTCTGTAAGCTGGTATGAAGATGGGTGTGTGTGTGGGATGGTATGTGTATATGGTGTTTAACCAAAGAAGTCTTTCCTAATGGTTCATCGTTTAAGGCGATTGCCTCACGATGGGATTGAAGGATGTTCCTAAGATTGGTTCTGGCTTGTTGGAAATCTATGATTGGGATATCTTCGGGGGGGATTGGAGTGGGGTTTGGTTTGGTGGTGATGGTGTTGATTGGAGTGGTGTGTGTTTCTTGAATGGGGTCTATGTATAATTTGGCTGTTCCTAATTGTGTGTGCTTGTTTAGCTTAACTGGGGTATGTGAGATGTTCTCTATTAAGATTATTGCTTCTTTGTTCTCTCTAACTGTATCCCAAACAGCAGGCATATGGAGATTTTTTCTCCTACAGGTATCAGGAGACACAATTATATCTTGGCCTGGAAGTGCACCAGGTATGATTGTTGAGATAATCATACTTTCCCCTGGGGGAATTGTAAGTTTGCCTTTGTTGAGAATTTGTGTGTTGAGAAAGGGGGGGGGGGGAGTAGGTGGTGTGGTGTTGTCTGACTTGGCATGTGGATGTGGTTGGGGAAAGGTGTCGTAATGTTGGTGGTATTGCCTGATGCTGAGTCAAGGATTTGGTGAGGCATCCTGTGTTCTGTTGAGGTCAGCAGATGCTGAGTTGAGCAAGCTTGGTTGCAGGCAGGATGTTGTGACACTCCGGTAGGGTGATGTGGGGGGTAGTGGTGGATATTAAGGGTGTTCACCTGAGCGCCTAGAAGCGTCGGTATAGGTGAGGGGAGATTTCTATGTCACCTAACTTGAGCATAGTGGGGTTTGTATATATATATATAGTGATTTTGTGATTGTCTAAGAATTCCAATCCTAAAATGCCATCGCATTCAAGAGTCTAGTTTTTGACTACGTAGAAGGTAGTGGGTGGGAATGGGTTATTGTCAATGGTTATGGGGGGCTTATAGTTGAGGTGAAGTTTAGGTGCGTACCACTTATCATGGTTCCCATAAGGTGTAGTTTGTCGGTAGGGGAGGAGTCACCTAATTGTGCACATATAGATTGTGAAAGTATGTTTATTTGTGTGCCTGTATCTATTAGGAATGTACAATGGATATTTCCTATTGTGCCCGTGAAACAGGGCTTCTGGTTTATCTATGGGTGATGTTGTTTTTCTTGTGGGAGGCTTGTATGGATTCCCCCAACTGTCTGTTTTGATTCCTGTTGAAGGTTGTGGGGTGTTCCTGTTGAGTGTTGTTTGGTTGTGGTCGTAATGTTGGGTTTTGGGTTCGGCACTCGTTGTCGGAGTGGGAGTATGTGTTATGGACCGAGCATGGTTTGTTCTGGTTGTGATGGGTAGATTTGGGGGTAGATTGGCGGTTCTGTTGGTGGCAGTCTCTATCTGAATGGCTATAGGAGTTTTGTAAAGTACAGTAAGTATGACTTTGGTTGTGGCGGAGGCTGGGAGTGCTGGTGGAGAATCCATATGATTTGGATCTATAGGCATCAAGGCTTTCGTCGGGAATGGAGACGTGGTGACGTGGCTAAAGAAAGCCGAGTTGGTGGCTAAATTGACTTATGTCGGGAATGTGGCGAATTTTATAGTGTTGACTTTGGAAGGCGATGCATTAACAATCTACTTCTAAATGCGGGAGGCCAATCAAAAGGATAAGGCGAAAATACACGCCAGGCTGAAAGATGCTTTCGCGCAGAGTATGTTCAGCGCATATGGTCAGTTATCCAAATAACGATGGGCCGGCGAGTAAGTTGACGCATTTGCTAATGAATGGCGGAGGGTGGTAGCTGGATGGAAGGATGCGGGGTTGGAAAGGCAGTTAAGTTGGCATTTGTGAATGGGCTTCCTGACAACATATCTGCAGAATTACAGCAGATAACGAATATCAAACAGCAAGCATGGACATCTTAGTAGCATATGATAGAATTCTGACGAGTGCGGGAAGAAGCAGGCACCTAGTTGCAGCTACACCTGAAAGCCTGGCTGCAACTACAACTGAACGACTGGCGGGCAACCTTGAACAGTATTGTTGGCGCGAGACACTTGGTGGAAGACAGAGGGAACCTCGAGGATTCACGAGTGATTCTAGCAGATGCGGGGAGGTGCCCGTGACGATGAGGTGTTTCAACTGTGGGTAAGGGACTGTGGAGAGATGCCGGGGCAGACACTATGTTATATATGTTGTGAACCGGGACTCATTGCAAAACATTGTGACCAGGGAAACGGATGTGGGGAGGCTGTTGCGCCGGCGGTCAACCCCATGATGTAGAAAAGGCGTTCCATGATATTATGTCAACCGTGGAGGTCCGAGTGAGAGGAAGACGAGCAAGCAGTCTAGTGGATACCGGCTGCTCGACTACGATTGTAACTGCCGACTTAGTTGAAGAATATAGAAGGGAAGAGACACGTCTAGTGGCAGTCGATGGAGAGGAAGCGAGATGCGAAGGTTCTCAGGAAGTCGAACTGGTGGTGGGGGATATCCCGTTAAGACTGAGGGTACTTGTCCTCAGAGCGATTATGGACGGAACTGCAGTAGTGGTAGGGATGGATGCAATCAGACAGCTGGGCGAAGTTAATTTTATTGATGGCCAGGTGAACCTTGATTAGGCCAATGTCTAGGGGAACAGGAACCACCGAGCGCCAGCAAGGGACATAGGAATGACGGCGAGGACAGAAGAGAGCAGTGTTACTGTAGAGTGTGATCATGATGTGAGAAGCCTGCGCAGGAGGCACGTGACGAACAAGATGGATAAGGCTGCGCCTTGTACGATTGAGGACGAAGACTTCCTCGCTACATTCGATTGGGTCATCTGGAAGGTGGAATGGCATCTAAAGGGAGGAGTGCCTACTTTGAGAAACAGAGTCGGTTGCTACGAACATACCCTCAGAGAGGGAGTGCGATAAGACTTTGGTAAGGAAGTGCAGTGGTGGATTGAAGAAGGAATCTTGAGGCCTTGGAGGGAGCCGGTGGAGAACGGAGTTTTGCCACTAATGGCGGTAATGCAGCCGACAAAGAGTAAGGTTCGTCTTGTCCTTGACTTCAGGGAGTTAAATCCTTTTGTGAAATGTCATACGGGCGATGATTTTGTTGATGTGTGTAGTGAGACTCTCCGGAGGTGGTGGCAGATGAGCGGGGCGTCTACAATTGTGGATCTGAGGGCGGCGTACCTGCAGGTTCATGTGACAGAGAAGCTGTGGCTGTACCAACTAGTGAAATATGGGGGGGGGGGACGTATTGTTTAACCAGGCTGGGATTTGGTCTATTTTCAGCCCCGCGGATCATGACGAAGTTCTTGAAGACAGTGCTGAAGAAGGATGACGTGATTGAGATAGTAGTGATAGTAGTGCACGACACCGTCGTGCCAGCGTCAAAAGTAGTAAAACATCTAGCACGATTTGGACTGGTGTCGAAGGAGAATATATCGATGGACGGCGGGATGGTGTTAGGACTGCGCCTAGAGTGAAATGAAAGAGGAAACCTCATGTTAAGGAAAGGCAATGATGTCCCGGACGCAATGGACGAGATGAGCAGGAAAGAGCCCTTCTCTTTATGCGGCAAACTGGTCGGCGACTACCCGATAGCGGGATAGGTCTGTGTGGCGTGCAGCTATATTAAGAGAAGGTCGGGAGGAGGAGCGTGGGGAGACAAGGTTGATGAGGTAACGCTTGCAATGATTTGCGACGCCCGTACAGCGAGTGTGATGCGACGATCCAGAGTGGGCAATGGAGTGCTCCGCAACTGGATAGAGGGGAGATATGGTGTGGCGCGAGCAGTAGAGGCACCGACGTGTTTCTGGAGGTAGGAGGCATGGCCGTTGAAGACGGAGCTTGGCAGCAAAAGGACGATTGCCATCACATTAACGTGTCGGAGTTGGATGTGGTTGTAAAATGGTCCAACCTGGCATTGAAATGGAGGCTGCGAGATGTTGAAATCAGGACTGATTCAGCCCCGGTGGCGGGATGGATCAACACGATGCTGACCGCAGAGAAAAGAGTGTAGATGAGAGGAGCAGCAGAGGTCATTGTGAAACGGCGACTGGGGATCTTGAAGGACTTGATGGACGAACTTAATCTGAAGGTGAATGTATTCAGAGTGCCATCAAGAGAGAACAAAGCGGACGGACTAATCAGGGTGAGGAAAGGGCTGTTGAAAGTGCCCGACGGACGGGCAAAGGAGACGGCCGAGGTGTGTGCAGCAGGATCCCTAGACTCGGTGTGTACAGCAAGACCCATGGGCGCGGAGGATCTACACGGGGCACACCACCTTGGAGTTGACAGGTCACTGTTCTTGGCTAGGAGAGTGAACCCGAATATCACAAGGAAGTTCAGCGATCTGTAAGAGTCTGCATCCGATGTCAGTCGATTGACCCCGCTCCGAGACCGTATGATTCCGGAGAAACCAGCTTGAAGGAGAATGGGCGGAAATTAGCGGTTGATATAACTCATTACCGAGGGGTTATGTACCAGTCAACGGTGGATTGTGGCCCCGGACGATTCGCCATCTGAAAAGAACTAAAGATGGAGACGAGGTTTGAAATTGCACGTGCTGAATGAGATATTTCTGGAGAGGGGGCCAGTTGATGAAGTGTTAATGGATAATGGCACCACGTTTCGATCGCAAGTGCTGAAGGAAATGCTGGACAAGTGGAACACAAAGCGATTTTTTAGAGCTGCCTACAGGCCAAGCGGAAATGGGATAGTGGAGCGACACCACCGCATCATCAAGACCGTCGCCGAGAGAGCACTAATGTCACCTGTGGAGGCAGTCTTCTGGTATAATATGTCTCCCAGGTCGGGACAAGATGAAGAGTTGGTACCCCAGGAGGCCATATTCAAGTATGAGTGGCGACATTCAAGCGTAGTGCCGACATTGCCGCGTCGAGAAAGGAACTGTGTCGGTGTAAGTTGGGGAGGATGAGTGGGTGAAACCACATGCTAACAAATGTACCTCGCAGTGGGCGAGGAGTGTTGTGATAGACGTCAATTCGCAGAGCAGTGTTTCTGTTAATGGAATGCTGCGGCATATCTTGGACCTACATCGGGTAGTTAAGGGCGGAAAAAGCAACACAGAGAGCATCGACGTGGCAGCAGAAAGAGACACGACGCTAAGGCGACCGCAGCGAAACAGAAGCCCTCCGGGATGGTTGGAGGACTATGACGTGGGAGATGGGGAAGATGAAGAATAGGATTATCTTGACATCAAGGGGTGGTGTGGTGTGAATGTGGAATGTGATGGACGAAAGTATGGAATATGTGTGATGAGGGGAGAGGTCAGTGACACCAATGACCCGCGGGAACAGGTCACACTATAATTGATCATTTGGGTCAAATTCTTTTTAAATGTATTGCAAAAAAATCTTAATTTAGCGTGTATATAATCTAATAATTCCACTTTCCACTGTTCAGGTGTAACTTTTTGAAATATACTTTTAATTTCACTGGTGATTTTGAAATATATATATATATATATATATATATATATATATATATATATATACATATATATACATATATATATATATACATATATATAAATATTTATATGCATATATATAAAAAAATATATATATATACATATATATACATACATATATATATATATATATATATATATATATATTATATATAATATATATATATATATATATATATATATATATATATATATATGCAAGGTTGACCACAAAGAAAAACTATTAAAGTAGAGCGCTTTCGTGTATTCACATCTTCAGTGCAAATAATACATAGTGAAAGATACAAAGGTGCAGAATATATAGGTGGGAAACATGGGGGACATGGAGACATCCTGGTGAGAGAGGTGAGGTAGTACCCATGGACTAACTGTCCGTCCGCGCTTACAATGGGTGCGGAAATGTCCTATATGTTTACAATTTATACATCTTATATAATTTTCTTTAAATAAAGTTGTTTGATGAGAAGCATAGCTCACTTTTAGTGCTGTTGTATGCCGACTTAGAACATAAGAACATATGAATGAAGGAGACTGCAAGAGACCATAAATCATACACTAGGCAGCTCCGTATCCATCACCACCTGTCATCCCCATCCATAAAGTTGTCTAGTCGTTTCTTAAATCAACTGGTAGTTTTAGCGCTTACTGCATGGTTACTAAGTTTATTCCATTCGTCGACCACCCTATTGGTAAACCAATTCTTGCCTATTTCCTTTTTAAATCTAAATTTGTCCAGTTTATAACCATTACTGCGAGGCCTGCCCTGTTGTTTTATTATGATGACCTTGTTTGCATCACCCTTGTTAAATCCTTTGATCCACTTGAACACCTCTATTAGATCACCCCACACTCTGCGTCTTTCCAGAGAGTGTAAGTTAAGGTGCTTAAGCCTCTCTTCGTAAGGTAAATTTCTGAGTTTATGTATCATTTTGGTCATTCTTCTCTGTACTGATTCTAGTGAATTGATGTCCATTCTGTAGGACGGAGACCAAAACTGTACCGCATAGTCAAAGATGGGTCTAACTATCGCTAGATAGAGTTTAATAATTACCTCTGCACTTCTATTCGTTACCGTCCTAGCAATGAAACCTAATGCTATGTTAGCTTTATTTCTGGCGCTAATGCACTGTTTCCTGGTTTTAAGTTCCGGACTCACTAGAACTCCCAAGTCTCTTTCTCACTCAGTTTTCTCTAAAAGCGTGTTATCTAAGCTGTATCCATTTTCGGGGTTGTGTAGCCCTACGTTTAACACGCTACACTTAGAGATATTGAAGTTCATTTGCCATTTCACCGACCATGTGAACAATTTGTTAAGATCATCCTGCAGAATCTTTGCGTCGTCTGCTGACCTAATTAGGCGTCCTATTTTAGTGTCGTCCGCAAACTTACTAACATCGCTATAAATCCCGTCGTCTAAGTCGTTTATGTACATAATGAACAACAAGGTACCCAAAACCGAGCCCTGGGGGACACCACTAGTAACATTGCCCCACCTAGATTTTACTCCATTTATGGTGACCCGCTGTTTTCTGTTACTAATCCAAGCTCTAATCCATTCTAACACTTTTCCTCCTATGCCATGGGCTTTGATTTTATTTAGTAGTCTCTGGTGTGGCACCTTATCGAACGCTTTGCTAAAGTCAAGGTAAATAATATCGTAATTATCATTGTTATCTGACGCCTTATATACTTTAGTGTAAAAGGATAGAAGATTAGTCACACATGACTTACCCTTGGAGAAAACATGCTGTGAATCACGAATTAAATTATGTCTTTCGATGTGTTCTCTGAGTCTATTTACTATTAAAAACAGGAACAACGTTTGCTTGCCTCCAAGCAGTAGGCACAAAACCAGTGTCTACTGATTTATCAAATATTTCAGTTAACTGGTCGCAGATTTCAAATTTACACTCCTTTAGCATTCTCGGAAAAATTTCGTCTGGACCCGGGGATTTTGTAGCTTTAAGTCTTTCAATCTGCTTGACTACTTCTACTTTACTAATGCTGATATCAGATAGACTACTTTCTTCATCCCCTCTGAAAATCGGATCACAGTCAGGTACTTTATCTAACCTCTCATTAGTAAACACCGATAGAAAATAATTGTTAAACTCCTCACTCATTTTTCCTCCGATTCTATCATGACATTTTCATCGTTTTTAATTGGTCCTATTCTTTCTTTATTTTTTGTTCTATAGAGATGAAAGAAACCCTTTGGGTTGGATCTTGCTTGACTAGCAACCTTAATTTAATAATTAAGGTTGAAATTAAGGTTGCTAGTCAAGCAAGATCCAACCCATAGGGTTTTTTTCATCCCTATAGAACAAAAAATAAAGAAAGAATAGGGTCAATTATAAACGATGAAAATGTCATGATAGAATCGGAGGAAAAAATGAGTGAGGAGTTTAACAATGATTTTCTATCGGTGTTTACTAATGAGAGGTTAGATAAAGTACCTGACTGCGATCCGATTTTCAGAGGGGATGAAGAAAGTAGTCTATCTTGATTAATTATCTTCTAGTAACAGAGGAAACTGTTGACCAACATTCACCGAAACTCAGAGATTTTCGCCTCGATCTGAGGCTTCTTCAGGGTGTAGACTGCGGGTTGTTTCTTCATTGGAGGTTAGGAGAATAGTGAGGGAACGTCGGTGTTGAGAGCAAAGCCTTCCCTTTCGGGAGAGGTGAAATGCCTCCGCATTACACTAACATTACATAAATATAATATCATGGCACCACGGAGGGACAGGGGCGAAAGGGGAAGAATAGATGGAAATGACGGAAGGAAGAGAGATATAGATGGGTTGCCGGGATTTCGGCACGCAGGTATTTCCTACGTCAGTTACTGAGAGGTGGGTAGAGATCATGTCGCCCAGACGAAAACGGAAAGGGAAAGTATGTGTGTATGTGTATGTGTGTTGGTTGAATCAGAACTTAAACCTATTTTTTTAAAACTTAACTCTAAGTTTTGAATCCATTGGTAATTTCTAATTTGATGTGTGCCTATGCTCGCTTTTATTATTCATGAGGGCGGGGGGATATAATTACGTCTGAAAAGAGGGGGAGGGGTGTGATTACGATAAAAAGGGGGGGGGACTACTTCCCTCGGTCATGATTCGATTCCTACGCATATAGTGTGCATTGTGGGGTGGGCAGATTACCGCCTTGTGTTCTTTCGAAGCTCAGCGGTAATCTAGCATGTTCCGCATGTAGTGGGAGTGGGTTGTCTGTGAGTGAACGTGTAGTTTCAGTGTTGATTTGTATAAGCTTCTCCCATATATGGGAGGCACGCTCGTGTAGATAAATGATCAGTGGTTGAATGTCAGCTTCCTCGTGTAGTGCTTGTGCTGTTTTTATGTTGGGGTAGTACGTGTTTGTAATGAATTTTAGTGCTCGGTTTTGAACCGCTTGTTTTGAGGGAAGTTATCCATGTATGGGTATTTATACGGGATCAGGTCAACCGGGCGCGGGTGAAGCTCGATGCTGATTGGCTAAGCAGGTAGGCCGTGTGAACCCGATATCTGGTCGGGACATTGGAGCGCACTGGCGGAAGACCTAGTGACTCGTCCCGAGTGCTGATTGGTTGAATGGTGGATTGTGGGGTCAATGGTGTTTTGTAGTGGAGTATGTCTCTCATGTGGGCGTGCGGATGACAAAATGAAATCTACGCTCTGCTGTACGTTGATGGAAAGACGTTGACAAGTGATGGAAACTTCTTCAGCAATTTGAAGCGTTCTGAAATCGTCTTCATGGTGGATGATTTCAATTTGATCTATGAGACTCTGTAAGGGTAGTTTCTTATCGTGTTCTTGTGTATAATGCTGGAAAACTGAACCTTGACTTCTGTGGTATTGTAGACGGCGTCGTAACGTGGTGGAGGTCCTTTTCATGTAGCTGTTGGAGTCATCACAGTGACCCTTTCTGGCAAGTAAATTTATACACTACATTGGTGGTGAACTCCCGAGAGGTAGCGGGTGCCGTACTATTCCGCATTATCAGTGATTTTGTTAGGTTAGGTTTACAGAAGATTCTAATGTCAATAGTGGCGTTCGAGTCAGAAGGTGTGACTCCTCTCTTAATTATACTCCTAGTAGCATTGCATTCTTCTTTGTATTTATCGTGGAAATTGTTCCGGTGATATAGAATTTTTTCTTTTGGTGGGGTAGGTTGTTGGATGGGTGTTGCGTACTGGACCATCTTTTTCTTGATAACATCCTCTATCAGATGGTCTGCATAGCCGTTATTTGTCAGAAGTTGGCGGATGCGATCAAGTTCTCTGTGGGTCTCCGTCCAGGTACTGAAGTGAGTTAAAGCTCTGCTAACATAAGAGGCCACGGCGGACCTCTTGTATGCGGCAGGGCATTCTCCTCTGGCATTAAGGCAGCGTCCCATGTTATTGGCAATCTCGGGAACCAGTAGCGTTTCGAATTCGGAGACTTTTGCATCTTCAGTAGCTAAGTGGTTTAAGGCGCCGTCTCGGAAGCCTCTTGGCCTCAGAGCAGTAGGTTCGAATCCTCTGCGCGACGGCCATAAGAATTACATGATTGATGTCGCTGTTCACTAGCGAATTTCTCACATGGTCTGAAATACTAATTAAAATTTTTAATAGCAAATGTGCAAGGTGTATAAGTAAAAATACATGTATAAATATAAAGAATATGTATAATGCATTCTTTATCTAAAATTACATAATACTGATAAAGAGACACAATGGTTGCACCGAGAGAAAAATGTTTAGGTAAGTGTGGTTCGATCTCAGATTTTTAAAGTGAGTTACCAAAGTTGTGGGGGATTTCCGGATTAGAAGGAAGAGAAGCCCCTTCCATAGCAGAAAGAACAGACTGAGTCGTTCCTTCATTTTCCGTGTCGAGACCACGAGTAACTTTCTTCAAATGATGTAGATGCAACCAGGTGTCAAGACCTTCCTCTAAGTTTTTAATTTCGACTATTGTTTGATACTTGTATTCCTCTGTATGGTCCAAGAACTTAGGTGATAGTTTGGAAGTAGGAATGTGATTTAGAGAATATACAATGTCTCCTACAGCTATGTCACTTTCTCATTCAGATTTATTTTGAAGATGTGCTGTCTTCCTTGGCTAGTGTAGGAGCATCTTGAATTCTTATAATTTGAAAATTAGCTACCTTAAGTTTTACATAATCTTCAAAATTATAAATTGGACCTACATTTGAAGTAAACAATAATATCATCCAAAAATTACAAAATGTGGGGATTCCGATATAGACCTGTTTATAGCACTGTTAAGGCAAGCTTGAACTATAGGCATATGTTCATACCAAGAGATATAAATGTCTGAAGGAATATATCTTAGAACATTGAGAATCTTGTTATTTACACGTTCCACAAGTCCGTTTGAACCCGAGTGGTAGGCTGCAGTATTTGTTTTAGTGTCGGAGAGTAGCACTTTGGGGGTTGTGAAAGGACAAATTAACTTTTCAAGAGGTGTTTGATCCACATTCTTTGCTGATTTGTCTGTCAGAGGGGTTAGAATACAAAATTTAGAAAAATGATCCATTCAA
Organism: Oratosquilla oratoria; assembly: GCF_046742065.1. Lineage (NCBI taxonomy): Eukaryota > Metazoa > Arthropoda > Malacostraca > Stomatopoda > Squillidae > Oratosquilla > Oratosquilla oratoria. The sequence continues at coordinate 59,844,783 of NC_134793.1, read as the reverse complement.
ATAAACAGGTATTGGCTTCCATTGGGGTTAAGGGATAATTTGAGAAGGTTGATTGCTATAGTTTCAAAAGTTTTATTTGGGGACTTATAATTTAACATAGGAATATGATCGTTAATGATACCTTTGTGAGATGCGTAAGAATGACATTTGTCAATGTAAACATATCTTTCCTCATAATGATCCAAAAATAGTGGATTCTGGCTTGGGGAATTTTTTTATCTTTGCCTGGGTGAGCTACTATAATGGAATCATGGAGTACTTCAGAAATGCGTTCATCTGGTACTACAATTTGATTTATTGATCTGTTTGGCATGTATTTGTTCTTAAGTGTTGTCTGATGATACAAGATGTCATCAATTAGAGTGTAATTTAAAAAAATACGTGAGGACGGAGCCTTTATTAGTACGACGTTTCGCTTGTTACAATTTTTCCAAGCACATAGTCGTAATGTATATGACTGAGATTAAATAAGAGGAATGGAGGAGGGAGGGAGAACGGGAGGTAGGGAGGGGGTATCGGGTGGTTACTGAATACTAGGAGAGGTTAAGGAGAAGGTGGACCAAATGTCTGGGAACAGGAAAGGTTAAGGATAAGATGGAGCTATTGGCTGGGTGAAAGACACCAGTTCACAACCGAGGAACAAAAGGAAGAAGGAAATAAAAAGGGGATGAGTAATTGTTTATTGAGGGTGGACAACGACCTTGAGAGAAAAAGGGGAGTTTTGGAGGACAACTAGGGATAGCTTAAATTTTTGTTGGCAATGGGTATTAAAGGAATTAGGTGGGGGTGAAATATTGAACATGCCCCTATTTTGTTCAATTGTGTTAGTTTCTTGTATGATGGCTTCTAAAAAAAAAAAAAAAAAAAAAAAAAAAAAATCTACGGATCTTGTCGGGCTCACGTATCAGAAGTTCTGCATTCTCCCAGTCCATCACGTGGTTGCTAATGTTCCTGTGTGCAGCACACGTGTTTATGGTGACATCATATCGGATCCGGGTTTTTAGATCGCGTGATGTTTCCCCCTATGTAGGATTTTTCACATCCCGAGCACGGAATCCGACAAACACCGGCTCTATTGTCCGGCGTTTTGCTTTTTTTTTTTTTTTTTTTTTTTTCTCTCGTGATGTCGGCATTCCGTGCTCGAGATGTGAAACTGGGTCCGAATTCTTGAATTGTAAGAAACCAACGAGCAAGTTTGCCTGAGACATTTTTGCCTTTGAACAGTTGTGAAAGTGCTTGGTGGTCTGTATGGATCGTAATCTTATGTCTTAGAATATTTTTTTAATGTCTAAGGGCATAGATAACTGTTAATGCCTCTAATTCAGTTATTGAATAATTATTTTCTTTGTTCAGTAGGCTACTAGCATAAGCAATAGGTCTTTGTAGTTTACATGCAGTACCTAATCCTTTTGAGGATGCATCAGTGTACAGAATGAAAAGGAGCTTAAAGTCCGGAAAGGCAAGTATCGGAGCAGTTCTTAATGCATGTTTTAGATCAAGAAAAACTTGCTCTTGTTCAGAAGTCCAAACAAATCTAAAATCCTTTTTAAGTAAGGAAGTAAGGGGTTCTGCTACCTTTGAGTAGTACTTAATGAAGCTCCTATAAAAACCTGATAGCCTCAAGAATAAGCGAACTTGTTCTACAGATGTGGGGCATAGCAACTCCACTACAGCTTTAACTTTGTCTTGTGATGAAACAATTCTTTGGGAATTTAAGACATGTCTCAGAACGCATATTTCATTCTCAAGGAAAGAAAATTTAGATAGTTTCAATTTAAGTCCTGCTTGTGCAAGACGCAATATATATATATATATATATATATATATATATATATATATATATATGTATATATATATATATATATATATATATATATATATATATATGTATGTATATATAGTTGAAGAGTTTGAAGACACTGTACCATATTAATCCTTCAAAGACCTTGTACATGAGTCATGTAAAGACAGAGGGTGCAAAAACAAGTCCCATGGCTAACCTTTTGAATCGGAAATGTCCATTTGGCGTGCTGAAGGCTGTAAGAGGGCGTGATTCATGAGATCTAATGTAATAAAGATTACATTGTTTTTACCTATGGTATTTGGAATGTCTTGCAATACAGGTATAGGATGTCTATCATGGATAGTTATTTTATTAAGTTCCCGAAAGTCCACTACAGGGCGGAGGGAACCATCATGTTTGGTAACTACAAGAAATGGAAAGATCCATTCTGAGAATGAGGGTTCTATGATATCTTGTTCAGTCATGTCTGCAATGAGATAGTTTATAAGCAGGTACGTAGCATGGTTTTGAATTTTCTCTAAGTGGAATGTGATGATGAATAATGTTTGTAGCATCAATTGGTTCACCATCTAATGGAACACCATGTCTAAATTGATTTAATAAAAAATTAGTTCATCTTGTGCATCAGGGAAGTCAAAGGAGTTTAAATGGGAGTCTACAATGGGTTCTTGTGGATCAGTTACTTCGGATGGTGTGGCACAGACTTGAACAGAATGGACTTGTTCATCCATGACTTTTGCACGAGAAGGATACACTAGAAAATTACACAATTTTGTACCAGTGGTGCGAGTCATTGGGGCGTGTGAGTCATTTGCAATGATTAACTGAGTATGACCCTTCTTTGAGGTTGAACATAAGGCTGCATTAAGGGATATACCATTTATATGACTTGATTTTGGCAGACAGACTACATAAGATTCCGCAGCTTTAAAGGCATGAAGGTGTGGTTTACAATATTCATGAGGTGGTAGAGTCAAGGGTTTGATATAAACACATGTGTCATACTTGTACTTGTTGGCATCACTTGTAAAATAGGGGCAGAGGTCAGTGAGAATTCATCTAATAGAGGTAACGAGGTGACACCAGAAGAAGAGATATCTACAGGAGCCAATGATATCTTTGTGCCACGTTTGAAACTTTTAGATCTACGTGATTTACGTGCACGCTTTGTACATGGAACATGAGACTTGTGGGAGGGAGACTGAATATCAATTGAAGGGTTACAATCTACTGAGTCATCATTTTGTAATGGTTGATTACACCTCCTCTGTCACCACTGTCACCACCACTGTCGGTCCTTGACCGTTACACTTTTAGTAGTCTCGTAAATCCACTCACAAGGCCCCTTGCCTTCGTTACGTCAATCTCACTAGTTTCCAAGTTCGTCTTATTCATTAGGCCCCATGCCTAGTTCTCTCGAGTTTTTGGGTTAATAAAAGGGTGGTGAATTTCTTGCTTGTTTAACTAACCTGATTACCATTCGTACAACTACCGGCCTCTTACAGGGCTCGGCAGCTACCGTTGGTCGTCCCGACCAATTTCTTATTTCCCTCTTACAGGGCTTGCTAATATATTTCTAGAATAAGCTAATCTACCCTTGCGTAATTGGTTATCAAAACAACCCTCCAAAATACAACATTCATGCAAAAAATGGTGAATAACATGCATGTCAATATATAAGGCATAAAATTCATTAAGAACACTAAAATAATACATATAAATGAACGTATAGTTAAGCAGATACAGTTAATGGGTTTTGACAGAGTCAACCTCCGGAATACAACAATGGCAATTAGTGCTGCCAACAACACTGAAAGTAAAGGTATAACAATTATTGCTATAATGGGAAATTCATTTGAGGGAGATCTTGACAATGGTCTTCTCTTAATTTTCAAAGGAGGTGAGTTTTCAGGCAATGAGAAATTGAAGGTTGATATGTAGGTATTATCAGTTAAATGCATTGTATTAAGGGTATTAGAAATTGTGGCAATAGAGTCTTCATGCACATAACAATTATCAAATACAGAGATAAGACCTTCAACCAAATCCAATTTAGGACTCAACCCAGGACAATTGACTGATACCTTTGTCTTGTTAGGAAAAACAAATAATGAGATCCTTGAATGTTACAATGAGGGATTTGGTCTATCAATTTTTTTTTTATAATGACAATTGTTCATAACAGACACATTCCTAACCAGAGAATTCATGTGAAGCTTCTCGGAACACAAAAAGAGAAGAATGGCAAAGATAAAGATTCTTATTAACTCACTATGAACACTAACTTTCAATGGTTTATCATCTTCTCAAAGTAAATAGCAATTAATTTGCAAAACACAATAATCTAGAGTTTGAGTGTCTCTTCTTGTTCAATATTCATATATTATTTTCAACACACTTCATTTTCAAAGACAGTCTTATTACTTTAGAAATTATCACAATACTCATGTGTATACTCGGTTGAGAGGTCCTTAAGGTTCCAAGTCTGACCACAGCAGATCCTAGGTTTCCATGTATCTGCTTGACACCAAGTTCCAGTTGTTTAGGTCTCCCATCCAAAATACATACAAATGGTCAATACTATCTGTAAAATACATCAAGATTAATATTCAACTCAAGAAAGATATCATTATAATATTCTCTATACTCTTCAGGGTTCTCAACATTGATACACATAGATCTGCAAGCTAATTTTCCTCATATCATCTAAATGTCCTATCAATTCTTTTCTTGTTTCTAAATGTTTAAGTCTAAATTTGTTCCCACCTGCAGAATCAATTACCCTATATGGACCAGTGTACCTTGGTGAAAGTTTATTATTGGGTGAAGTTAGTTTGACCATTACTAAATCTCCAATTTTCAATTCTAGTTTATGAGCTATTTTGTGTTGTTGTTCTTTCATCTCTTGTGAATACACCTGCATATGTTTCCTAACTCTTTGGTGAATACTTTGAAAAGTATTTATCCTATTTGATATATAATCATCCATATTATATATGGGTTTCTGCTCTGCAGTCAACATTTCATATGGCAGAGTTTTGTCCTCCCCAAAAATTATAAAATGAGGTGTATCACCTGTGGCTACATTAATTTGATTGTTCAGGGTACACTTAACACAAGGAATCCAAGTATCCCAAGTTACACTATGAGGACTTATTAGGGTTCTAAGACATATAATTATCTTTTTATTTAACCTTTCTACTACCCCGTTACTTTGGGGGTGATTTACTAGTATATTGACTTTCTTTATATGGAATACACTACATAAATTTTCCAAGATTTTGTTATTAAATTCAGTCCCATTATCTGAAACTAAGATATTAGGTGTAGTAAAATTACAGATTATCTGATCATAGATTACGGAAGCAATAGTTTCAGCTTTCTTATTGATTATGGGTTGTAATATACAGAATCTTGAAAAATAATCAATAGCAACAAATAGGAATTTAAATCCGTTCTCTGACATAGGTAATTCTAATGTGTCAATGTGAACTCTTTCCCAAGGTTTCTGTGGAATAGGATAGGTGAGTATAGGAGCAGGTTTTGGTGTATTTCCTTTCACCTTTACAAATTTTACACACTTTTCTATATAATCATATATATCTTTCTTCATACCTGGCCAAAAGTATTTAAGTTGTGCTTGTCTATAAGTTTTATCCTTTCCTAAATGTGAACTACAATCACTATCATGAAGTAACTTCAATATCTCATTTACATGAGTTTGTGGTATAACCAACTGATTTACTTGACCTCTAGAAATATCCTTCCCACTTACAAATGTTTTCCTATACAAAATTCCATTAATCAAATGAAATTCCTCTATCTTATTCCCCTTTGGTAGCTTTGGAGGATCTCCTCTTGGGTTCATCAAATGCTTGATTAATGAATCACATGTCTCATCATCTCTCTGTTCTCTTATTAGCATTTCTTCTTCTAAAGTTACTAATTCTACTATACTACAAACAAAATTAATCAACCCAGTCCCAGTCATTGGTTGACTAATGTTTCTAGAAAGTGGATCTGCTAGATTCCTTCTACCCGGAATATATTCAAATAGAACTTCATAGCACTGGAGTATCGCAAACCATCTGGCAAGTCTGCCTCTAAGATTCTTATGCTTAAATAAGTTCTGAATTGCTGTGTGATCAGTCCAAACTCTGATGGGATACCCTAGTATCATATCCCTAAAACTTTCCAAAGAATAAATTACTACTAAAGTTTCTCTTTCTGTTATAGAGTAGTTTCTCTCCGCACTATTACAAAGTCTTGATGTGCAAGCTATGGGTTTCAAAATTCCATTTCTCTCTTGCATGAGTATTCCTCCTAATCCTATGTCAGACGCATCAGTACAAAGAATGAATTCTTTTTCATAGTCGGGAAAATCAAAATAGGTGAACTCGTGAGTTTATCCTTCAACCTGTCAAAAACTTCCTGTTGAGCAGGTCCCCATATGAACTTTGAGTCCTTTCTCAACAAAGAACTTAGTGGATTAGCAATGTCAGCATATTTTTGAATGAATTTTCTATAATATCCTGTCAATCCCAAAAAGCTCCTAACCTTGTCTACATTGGTCGGAACTGGAAAATTCTTGACAGCGTCAACCTTTGAATTCACTGTACTAAGTCCGTGTCTGTCTATCTTATGTCCTAAGTAAATGACACTGTCTTGCAAGAACTTACATTTTTCAAGTTTTACTTTTAACCCTGCTTCTCCTAGTCTTGAGAATATCAAATCTAATTTCTTAAAGTGCTCCACTGCAGTCTGAGAAACTGGCAGTGTTTCCTAACAATCCATCTAGAACAGTATTCATTAATCTCATGTAAGTTAATGGACTATTACATAACCCAAATGGCATTCTCTTGAACTCATAATGTCCTGTTGAAGTAGAAAATGCTGTGAACTCTCTTGAATCTTCATGCAACTCTATTTGCCAAAAAGCTGATTTAATATCTATAGTACTAAAATATCTATTCTCAGTTCCCAAACTTCTCAAAATGTCACCGATAATGGGTAATGGTAACCTATCACGAATGGTGTGCTTATTCAATTCCCTGTAATCAATAACTGGGCGCATAGTCCCATCTGACTTTGGTACTAAGATCAACGGAAAATTCCACTCACTTTTACTATGTTCAATAATATCCTGTGATAGCATTTCAGTGATCAGTTTATCTACTATTGTTAATTTAGAGTGAGGAACTCTGTAGGCGGTTATGTAGATAGGTTGTGTTCCTGGTTTTAGCTTAATGTGATGTTTTAAAACAGTTGTTTTGCCTAAGGTGTCCCCCGGCAAAGCAATTGCTTTTTTGTGTTTCACAAGCAAAGCAAGTAAACCTTCATCCAACTCAGGGCAATTAGTTGATTGTAATAATTCTTTATATCTATTTCTTAAGTCTATTCCTTCTTGAACTGAACAGATTGATGAAGTTGGTAATTCTATCTCCTCACTATTCTCATTTAAAATCTTAATAGGTTTAGTACACACCTGAATACATCCTATTTGTGTACCTTTCTTTAAAACTATCTCTTTATTCATAGTATTTATTACTAATACTTCTACTCTGTTCTTATTTGTCTTATAAATCCCTGAGTCACACTTCAATCCTTTAATTTTAACTGATTCTGGGACTGTAATTATTTCAGAGTCTACATTGATTCCTTTCAAACACATTTCAACCTTATTAATTGACATGGGATGTAACAATATCGACCTTGTTACGCCACAATCTGCAATTATCAAGGCTTCCGTCGTTGATAATTTACTAATCTCTGGGATTTCCTGAACTTCTGAGTTGGGTTCACAAGTTGCTTTACCTTCTGTTGGTCTGGACCGCTCGGCCTCGTTATCTAAGATAGAAATGTTATCTAAGGATTCATTGATTCCTGTCACTGGTCTTAAGTCTGGTTGATTTAAAAATGGAATTAACTGTGACTTCACTAAAATTCCTAAGTCAGCAGGACAAATTACCATGTTTTCTTTTCTCATAGTTGCAAATCCTATCAATAAATCTCCTGGAAAAACAGACTCTTCTACTACTATCACTGGAATATACAAATGTTCATTTGTATATAAGACAACTTCTAGCTCCACTTTACCTAATGTTTTTAACTGATTTCCAGTTACACCTTGCAATGAGTAACGGATTGGTTCACTCCCGGGTTCAACTGGTTTAAAACTTTACTAGTAATTACATTAACTATAGATCCTGTATCAATAAATATTTGAATAGGCTTATTGAAAACTTTACACGCACTGAGAGGTCCAAAAGAAGTTTTACCAATAGTAATTATCAGTTTGTCAGTTTCTTTCATCTCTCTTGCATTCCCATATTTAACACAATACCGCCTATCGGTATATATATATGGGGAGTTCTGAAATTGTTTATTCTGTGTCTGGGGGTTTTCCTCATAGCCCTGGGGGTACCCGAAAATTTTTGCATTCATGAGTCCTATGACCTATCTTAATATGATAAACACAGAATGGAGGGTTCCTACATTGACACTCACTGTGGCCCTCGTATTTGCAATTTCTGCAAATAATTCCATAAAAAACATTCTTGTGCGTTGTGTCCCCAGGTATTACAATTAAAACATAGGATTCTGGTATCCCTGGATGGACTTCTAGTATGCCGACTATGTCCTACTTCTGTTTTCTTTAACTCTCTAGAGTTCCTATATTGGCTTTGTTGATTTATAGGCATTACATATGGCTTTATTGTTCTGGTCTCACTGTATCCTTGAAGAAGATAATCTACTTCTCCTAAGCTTATATTTGATTTAAGATCTTTGTACAGCCTTTCTGCTGTTAAGTCATCAGATTTTTTTTTTCTTTTTGCCAATAAGCTAAATGTAATCAATTTAATTACCAGAGAAATTTTCATTTTGTCACTAGATCTTTCTATCCAGTCTGAATCTTTCAAGATAGAATTCATGTCTTTTGACCATCTATCTGATCTAGCTAAGTACTCTGTGTCAGTTTCACTTGTCCTAACTTCTTTTATCATCCTAACTAATGACCTAATAGGATCCTGGTCACATTTGGACATAAAATGTTTAATGAAGGCTTTCTTGTAATCTTCATATTGATTAATATCCTCCATTTGCTGGAAATTAATGATAAATCTAGCCCTTCCATGCTCAGGGTCAATATTCTCCTTGAGTACCTCAATTTTTCTCTTTTCATTAGTGATGTTTTTACTGACTACGAGAGTATCAATTAAATTAAGAAATTTATTAACACCATAGGTGTTAGATACCCCGGTGAATTTAGGGATATTTGTGTTGGAGGTATGAACTTCATGTCTTAACACGTTAGAATTCTGAGCGGTACTTATACTATTACCTTGATTTAGCCTGGCTGCTTGCGATGTCACTTCGTGATGTCAACTTCTATTGTATCCTCAACTGGTGCTGAAAGGATACATTTTACGGAAGTCGGGATGGTTACTCCAAACTCGTAGTAAGTTCCTTTCCTTTATTCAAGGATTCACTTGTTTCACAATACACTGAAATTGACTACATGTCTTTTCTATTTTATACAGTTAATTGTCTCTATCACTAGCCTTTTGCACAATACCTGTCATCGCACCAACTGGTCGTCCTCCCCGGTGCGTCTCAGTTTCGTTCGGCGGAAACGCTAGATATGCAAAATTACCAGGTGCTAGCAATTGTACTTACACTGTTTTCAATGGGAGTATTCGGCCTCCCACAACCAATATTCTCATACTTAATTACTAATTACATCCCATTTATTTATTATATAATATTTCCAAGGGGGAAAAGCTCGTTGTTATTGGGTTGTTCTGTAATGTTATGAGTTGGTGTGTCTGTGTGTTGCCTGGCTGTCGCGATGCTAGAGATTGCTTGGGTCAGCGAGATGTGTGTTGCATTGGACCTCGTGATGTTTAGCTCAGCAATCTCGAGACAGGAAATAGTATGAGGTTGGGGTGGTTGGGTGAGGATGTAAGCGGGTCATATGACTGGCCGTATGCTCACGTATATATGGGACGTATACACTATCTTGACGTCCTTCTTCGGCCTTGTCATTCGTCAGCGACGTTGTTCCTCAGCTTCATCACCCACTGCCTTGAAGACCGCCTTGTAGATGATGATCACCTTGAAGAATGCTTGTTCCACTCGTAGTAGTAGTTGCTTGTAGTTTGTAGATCTCTCGTTCCTCGAAACCAATACACTCTTGATTGTGGTTGCCTTATTCCCGTAGACTTTCTCGCACCACTTTGCTCACCAGTTTATCTCGCACCACTTCTCTTCGGAGGTATGTTTAACACCCAGTTCATCCCACCGCTGCCACCACTTTCACCTCCTCTGTCACCACTGTCACCACCACTGTCGGTCCTCGACCGTTACACTTTTAGTAGTCTCGTAAATCCACTCACAAGGCCCCTTGCCTTCGTTACGTCAATCTCACTAGTTTCCAAGTTCGTCTTATTCATTAGGCCCCATGCCTAGTTCTCTCGAGTTTTTGGGTTAATAAAAGGGTGGTGAATTTCTTGCTTGTTAAACTAACGGAGTACACACAGAGAATCCCCCTCCAGGTTCTCTCCAATACGTCAGACCACCTTCGTTCAGACGTCACTTTTTATTCGTCCAATAGTCTTTTACTTTTCAAAACAAGTGACACACCTTAAGGGCGTGTCTTTTTCCCTACGGCCAATAATATTTCTTTTTATACCCATTTACCTCCAATCCGAGAGGCTGTTACAGTCCTTCCAGAAATATTGCTGCGTAAGCATAAGCATGAGTATGAGCATGAGCATGACGTCATTGCGCAAGTGGTCTGCCGCTAACAGAGTGTTTTGATTACATCAGCGATTATTACCGGCCGTGTTTATACAGACAGAACGGCGCCTCAAACCTAGGTTATAAAACAGTGGGTGCCGAGTCTGACTCGTTGACTCAGCATTTCAATACCCATGTATTTCCTAACCTGATTACCATTCGTACAACTACCGGCCTCTTACAGTTGAGATCGCTCGGCCATCTGAATATTATCTGTACATGATTTAGAAGGAGGTGATGGCAAGGCAGGTAAGAAAAAGTTATTATATGTGATACAATTTTGTGAGGGATAAATGCCAATGTTATGTTGTTTCATGGTATGTAATCCAATGACTATATCAGCAGGAAACTGAACATCGGCTACATACATTGTGGCTGGAATTGATAGACATGAGTCTGGAAAGCTTATATCAAGTGTGATCTTTCCTAACACTGGAAACTGAATACTATCTACATTACATAGTGGCAAATCAGGAGGTTCCATAATAGTTACATGCTTTCTAGCTGAACGGAATTTGTTGAAACTGTTTACTATGATATTTACTGGGGATCCTGTACCCATGAAAAGTGACATAGGGGTGTCATCTGCGCATACTGAAATAGAAAGAGTATTTGCCCATTTGTGAGAGTTTGAGAGTGTACAAATTGGGAGGGTAGCTGGGGGTATCCTGGTGGGCATGAGTATCTTGAACAAGTAGTCATAAAGGTGTACTTGGATGAGAATAGACTCTTGCATGGAAATCTTGATACTGAACCACACGACAACGATCCGTTGTGTGAAATCATTGACCGTGGTGATCACAAAAGTGAGAAAGTTTGGCTGATTTCCTCTTGAAACAGTTGCTTGCTAAATAGCCTAGCTGTGAGCAATAGTAACAGACCATTTTGTTACGCGAAGACGAATGTACTATGGACGATTTCTGGACAACGATCGTGAACCTACCTATATT
>NC_134793.1:59818230-59828230 GCF_046742065.1 Oratosquilla oratoria | reverse complement strand
GTTTGTGATGTTAGTTATTATTTTTTTTATATTATTATTTAACTATTTAGTTATTATAATTGCTCCTTTGGCATTCTCCTTTATATATTAATCTCTTCTCAGAGAATTAGAATTAATGTAAAAATGAATAAGCTTAACATATTTTTGTAACAAAAGTCATATAAAGGATTGAATATTTATACAAATATTTAACCTAAGCTAACCTAACCGAACCGAACCTAATTTATCTAATTCAGTTAAAACCTAACCTAAACTAAACCTAACCTATGGTGACAATTGACGAATGAGTCACGATATCTATAAGTGGTCCGAATCAGCCATTGCTAGCAAGGGCCGAATGAACCACGAAAATTAACACAATTTCTGATTGTTAGTGTGTTATGTATAGGGCCTATAGTACTTAAAGAAAAATTCGTCCCACCCCCATTTTTTATCATGTGTTCTATTTTTCTGTATAGGTCATGGATTGCTTCCTAAATCCCCACAAGAGGCAAAATAAATTCGTCCCACCCCCATTTTTTATCATGTGTTCTATTTTTCTGTATAGGTCATGGATTGCTTCCTAAATCCCCACAAGAGGCAACGAGTTAATGATGACGATCAAGAACCATGTACTTCTTGTTCTACTGAAAATCCGGAGTTGGAAGAGAATGTGGATGATGACAGTACCCAGAAAAACACAAGACGTCCTCCAGGGCCAAATGACATCAGCCTGCTGCCAGATAGTGGGCCTACCTGTCCTGATTTGAAAAAGTATCCTTCACACATGCAAGGTGGTCAGACAAGATCATTCAATAAACGATGGTACCAACAATATTCTTGGCTTGAATATTCCGTGGTCAAAGATGCAGCTTACTGTTTTGCGTGTCGTCATTATCAAAAATAAATCATACGAAAATCGACTAAAACATATGAATCTGTTTTCCCTAAAAAAAGCGTAGACTCAGAGTTGACTTGATACAGGTCTTTAAAATTGTAAAGGGAATTGACAACATCAAAAGTGACAAAATTTTTACATTGAATGAGAATCAGACAAGAAACAATGGTCTCAAACCGTCCGGAAATAGATTCAATTTGGAAGTAGGTAGAAACAATTTTGCCAACCATGTAGTTAATGAATGGAATAAACTTCCTGCACAGGTAGTGCAATGTAGTTCAGTTCGAAGCTTTAAGAATCATTTAGATAACTACCTAAGTAAGATGCTGTAATGATTATAATTTATGTTATATTATTTGTTTTTGTTTTGTTATCATTTGTCTGTCTGATTTTCATTTATCATTAGTTATATGTCAATTTATTATTATTTACTATTTACCTGTTTGTTTATTATTTAACTATACCTATGCATTTATTTATGTATTTTATTTGTTATTTACATTATCACAGTTTTTATCTATTATCTTATTATTAATATGATTTTTTTTCGCATCCGACCTAGATATGGATCAAAAGGTCTCCTGTCGGCATGCTCCGCCTTTGTAATCCTTTGTAACTTCCAATCTTGGTCGAGCTGAACAATCATTCACCCACAACGGATTCAAGAATTGGAGGAAGGCAACCATGTCTCTGAAGGCTCATGATACTTCAGCTTGTCATAAATTTGCGATGCAAGCTTGGGGAGAATTCAAATTGCAGAAAGTTAAAGGGGCAACAATTTATCAAGCCATTGATGCTGGGCATGGCAAGACAGTGGCGGAAAATTGGCGGTACATTAGAGCAGTTATTGATGTGCTTCTCTATACAGCATGTCAAAATGTTGCCTAGAGAGGGCACAGAGAAGGGGTTGAATCCGACAATCGAGGAAACTTTTTTGGAATTACTTAATGTCCTGGCCAAATATGATCATACAGTTGCAAAAAAAAGTTAACGGTCCGGGGAATGCAAAATATACTCGCCACGATATACAGAATGAATTATTTGAAATAATGGCAGGTATGATCAGAAAGGAGATAAGTGATGAGGTGAAACAAGCAGAGCACTTTGCCATCATGGTGGACGAAATGAAGGATATAGCGAAGGAGCATATCTCTATTGTTGCGAGGTATCTCCTTGATCAGGAGCTTCATGAAGAATCTTTGGATTTCACACCAGATGAACGCCTTGATGCATAATCGTTACACCAGAAGATAAAAGAAACTTTAGCCAAATGTAAAATTGACCACAGTACCTGTGTCGGTCAGTGCTATGATGGAGTGGCAGTTATGTCGGGTTGCACCAATGGGGTCCAAGAAAGATTCAGAATAGTTGTTTCACAGGCTGTATACATCCACTGCTATGCTCATAGGCTAAACCTCGTTTTAGTTGACTGTGTAAACAATATAAGGTCAATCTCTGAGTTTTTCGTCACAGTCCAATCACTGTACAACTTTTTCTCCTCGCCAATGGTGCATCAGGAATTTCTAAAATTCCAGAAGGAGCTGAACCCAGAAAGACCACATATAGAACTCAAACAGTTATCGGACACCAGATGGGCATGCCAACACTCAGCCTGCCAAGCTGTTAAGAGGACCTTGCCTGCCATCGTTGCAACCCTAAAACATCTAATGGAAGGGGAAAATGTGGACAGGGCCAGTGGAGCAAGGTCACTCACTGCCTTTCTGGACCACCATTTTGTGACGAATCTGGTGTTCATGGAGAGTTTGTTGCATTTGACGAAAACCTTGTCAGATCAACTCCAGTCCCCTGATCTCCATCTTGGCTCAGCAGTTGATTTGGTTGAAGCGGTGATGTCTAGTCTCACAAAGATGAGAAACGAAGAGAGCTGGGAGCAACTACGAAATCGTGCTGAAGAATTGTGCCAGACTGTAGGGATTCGCAGACAACTTGCGCGTCAGAGGCAAAGGGCAACCCCACGATATTTGGATGAGTTTGCCATAACACCCGGCATAGGACAAGATGATGATTCGAATGACTCCGATGTTACCAAGAGACGGATTTACTACTCCGTGATAGACAAGTTTCTCGGTGAGTTGAAAAGAAGGTTTTCTGGCGATGCATGTCAGGTACTTATTGGAGTATCTGCCCTCAACCCCAATCATCCAACCTTTTTGAACAAGAAAAAGCTATCAGGAATGGCTGCAAATTACGGGGTGGAGGACAAAGATCTATCTGTAGAGCTGCACCAACTAATAAGGTTGATTGCCAGAAAGCAGGAGCAGGGAATGGAAGTGGACACACCTATGCAACTTGACATCATGCTCCAACCGTACAAAGATGCACTCATAGATTTGTATAAGCTAGTGCGTATTACTGTTACTCTTCCAGTTGACTCAGCATCATGTGAAAGAAGCTTTTCGTGCCTAAGCAACTGAAAACCTACTTGCGTAACAGTAGCGGTGACAAATGTACCAGTAATCTTGTAACCGTGAATGGTTGTGGTTACATAAGGAGGACTTAATGCGGGCAAGATAAACTCCAAAACGGAAGTTTTCTTCTATTTATTAACAATGAAGGCAATCTGGTTAACAAATATTATAAGTTACAAATGGGCTCTGTGGGGGAATAACAATATGTGCCAGGCCTTGACCTAGGGCACAATTGGCTGGCAGCCTCTCGGTCTGCCTAGCTCTGGCCGGTAGGCTCTTGACCTACCCCGCTCTGGCCGGTAGGCTCTTGACCTACCTAGCTCTGGCGTCTCGCCGGTAGGTTCTTCACCTACCCAGCTCTGGCGTTCGTGACATGGGTGTTATAGGTTATATAGGGGGTTAGTGGGTTGTTGTAACTAAAGGCGTTAGTCTCGCTATTCTATGCATTGGGGTCAGTTTTATATATGAGGGTTAGTCCTATAGTAGGTGGGTGTTGTTAGGTATATTATATATATGTTAGTTTATGGGTTATAATAGGGCAGTTATAATAAAGGATTTTAATAGGTTAGTCTGGTGACATTGGGTATCTATATCTTGTTTGTCTTGAAATGTGCTGCGTTAGATGTATGTTCTGGGAAATGCAAGGTAAGCAAGAGGGGAGTCTCGCTATGTTGCAAGCATTTGGATCACGTGTGTGGTAGGTGATGGTTAGTAATGGTTACAATCTTGGAGTATTAAACATCAATTCCCAAAGAACAAAGATGTTAGACAGGGATGTGATTATCGATGCATTTGTTGCCAACCATAGGAATAGGCGTATAATTTTAAAGTAGGTGGAACTAGGGCTGTGGAGTCGAAACACAAAACCTCCGACTCCGAATCCGACTCCTCTATTTTTGGCACCACCGACTCCGACTCCTCTATTTTTGACACCACCGACTCCGACTCCGAATACTCTATTTTTGGCACCACCGACTCCGACTCCCCTTCATGTAATTAACTGATTATGGCCTACATATTTTATAAAGCCTATACAACACACATATACTCCAATCTTGAGTAGACTTATATAATTATAACTGGTTTATATCAAAGAATAAAGATGTTATATTGTGGCTTTCCTATCTTTGACCTCTTCATTAATACTTTATAACTGAAGTAGAGACAAAAATTTTGAAAGGATATTGAAGAAAATTCAGTAAAAAAAATATTCTATAATGTTAGACATTTGGCATAATATATATCTTTGCAAATAAGTGGTAAGTACATTTCAAAAACAAAAATATTGTACTTTATAACAAAAGTCGAAATATAACCTTTGTAAAGGATATACAAACCTAATAATAAAAATGCATATAATGAAAGATTTTATACATACTGTATATAGTTTTGCAAATAAAAAATAAAAATAAAATAAAATACTTTATAAAAGAAGTTTAGGCAAATTTCTTGAAAGGAAACAGTAAATATAGAGAAAATAATAATAAAAAATATAATGTCAGACTTTTTACATATATAGCTTTTCTATGAAAAAATAAAGACACCCTGTGATGATTTTTTTTCATTACAGCCATAATCAAAATTTATAATTAAAAATATTTTTATGTTTTAAAGAAATTATGGTTGCCCTAAGAAATTAAAATAATGTTCAATTGGAGTTAAAAGGTTCTTCTTACATGACCTAATACATTGATCTTAATAATAGAAATTACTGACACAAGTACCTCTTGGTTAACTACATACTGGTACTGCTATGCGATTATTGCGATGGACATTACTCTGGTTCTGGAACCGATCTTAACGATACGAGTACAATACATACAGTTAAACATGTTTGAAACGTGAAACTTTTTTTTCTCCAACTTTAAATATTCTTATTTCAATAATTCGATGTTAAAAAGTATAGAGGGGAAAATAAAAGAAGTGGAAAGGAGAGAAGAGATGGTATTATTGCGTTAGTCTACAGTTGAAATCATAATTATCCTACGGTTTGGCAACACAGCAGAGGGAGAAACCACCAAACTGATGGAGTGATGGAAACGATGCATATCGAACTTGACAGGAATATTACAGCTCCTGTGACTGTGTGTCAACAGAAGGTGTAAAATGGAGGTGTTTATTTAATTTATTAGATTAATACTTTGGGTGTTTATCGGTCTATGTATAAATTTGAAAGCCAGCGTTGCGCAAGTACGTTACGGGGTTTTAGTGGAATGACCACAAAGATAAGACGATGAGATTTATTACATTTTATATATATATATATATATATATATATATATATATATATATATATATATATATATATATATATATATATATATATATATATATATTTTTTTTTTTTTTTTTTTTTTTTTTTTTTTAAATCTACTACGACTGTCCCTCCGTTATGCTGTCCCCCAACCCCTTGTTGCTGTCCTGTACCATTTCTCTGAGTATTCTCTTTCTGTGATGAGGGAATTCCCTGTGGTGGGGGAAAAAGAATACTGCCACCAAGTATCCCACTTGGATAGTAAGAGGCGAGAAAAGAGGGACGGGGAGAGGGACTAGGCATCCTTCTCCCTGTAGCCCCACGGGGCATATTCCTAAAAAGAAAAGTGAAGGCATAAGGGGTGCTGGAGGGCCTCGGGCCAGCACCCTAAGGTTTGGGTCTTTTAATGTGCTTGGATGTGGTACAGATGAGAGTAAAAGGGAAGAGATAGGTAGTATGTTTGTGAGAAGAAAGATGGATGTGTTGGCTTTGAGTGAAACTAAGTTGAAAGGGAAGGGTGAGTGTAAGTTTGGGAGTGTAAGTGGTAGGCTATCAGGAGTGAAGAGAGGGCGAGGGAGGGAAGGGGTGGCTATTCTAGTAAGTGAGGAGATAGGTAAACAGGTAGTGGAGTGGAAGGAGGTTTCCTCAAGGATAATGTGGATGAAGGTGAAACTGGGAATGGAGATGTGGGTCTTTGTAAGTGCATATGGGCCTGGCAGTGAGAAGAGCGTGGAAGAAAGGGAGCCTTTTTGGATAGATTTAAATTAGTGCATAGAGGGTTTAGGAAGAAATGTCAATGTAATAGTACTGGGAGACCTTAATGCTAGGGTGGGAAATGGTCCAATCGATAGAGTGGTTGGGAAGTGTGGAGTTCCAGGAAAGAATCGTAGTGGAGAATTGATGGTGGAAATGTGTCTAGAAAGAGAGTTGATGATAGCAAATACAGTGTTTCGGAAGAAAGTCAAGCATAAGTACACATGGGAGAGGGTGGTGGAGGGAAGGGTGGTAGATAGAGCGCTAATGGATTATGTAGTGGTAAATAGGATTATGATAGGAAGAGTTAAGGATGTACATGTGCTAAGGGGAGAGGGTGGGGGAATATCAGATCATTTTTTGGTGGAAGGTAAGTTGAGAGTGGAGGATAGATGGAGAAAGAGGAAAGGGACAAAAGGTAAGGAGGTTCTTAGAGTGAACTCCTTGAATGAAAAGGAAAAGGAGAAGGAGTACGAAAAGAAGCTGAAGGAGGAGTGGGAGGGAGTAAAGGATAGAGCAGAGATGGGTGTGGAGGAGGAATGGGGATGGTTCAAGGAGGGAGTCACAAAGTGTGCAAGGATGGTGTGTGGAACAAGAAGGACAGGGGGAAATAGAAGAAAGGGTAGTGAATGGTGGGATGAGGAAACAAAGAAGGTTGTAGAAGAGAAGAAGCGAGCATTCACAGATTGGTTACAAAAGAGGACGGGGGAGTCATATGAGACGTACAAAGAAAAGAAAAGAGAAGTAAAGCAAAAGGTAAAGGAGGCAAAGAGGAGAGCAGATGTGAAATGGGGTAAGAGTATGACAGAAAATTTTGAAAGTAATAAAAAGATGTTTTGGAAAGAAATTAAGAGAGGAAGAGGAGGCGAATCAAGTAGAGAAGAAAAGGTAAAAGGTACAGATGGAGAGATGATAATGGAAGAGATGGCAGTAAGGGGAAGATGGGCAGAGTATTTTAGGGAGTTGCTAAATGTGAAGGAGGATAGGGAAGGAAAGATAGCTGCAGTGGGAAATGCAAAGAAAATGAGAGTGATGAGTGAGGAGAATGGAGGAGAAATAAGGAAGGATGAGGTGAAGGCAGTTGTAAAGATGATGAAAGCAGGTAAGGCACCTGGACTGGATGGATGCCATGCAGAATGTCTGAAAAAGGGAGGTTCAGTGATGGTGGACTGGCTGGTGAGGTTATTTAATGTTTGCTGGAGAGAGGGGAGAGTACCGGAGGACTGGAGAAGTGCCTGTATAGTTCCTCTTTACAAGGGAAAAGGGGACAAGTGTAAATGTAGTAGTTTCAGAGGGATTAGCCTATTAAGTGTAGTAGGGAAGGCTTATGGGAGGATCTTAATTGAGAAGATTAGGAGAGGAACAGGAGTAATTGGTGAGGAACAGTGTGGATTTAGGACAGGTAGAGGTTGTGTAGATCAGATTTTTGTGGTAAGACAAATATGTGAGAAAGCTATAGGAAAGGGGAAGGATGTTTTTTGGGCTTTTATGGATCTGGAAAAGGCTTATGATAGGGTAGACAGAAAGGCACTGTGGGAGGTTATGCAGATATATGGGATAGGAGGAAAGCTTTTGGGAGCTGTCAAGAGTTTTTATGAGAATAGTAGAGCATGTGTCAGGATTAGAAATGGAGAAACTGAGTGGTTTGAAGTAAAGGTGGGACTTCATCAAGGATGCGTTATGTCGCCCTGGCTGTTCAACTTATACATGGATGGGGTGGTGCGAGAGGTGAATGCTAGGGTAGTGGGTCAGGGATTGGAGATGGTTAAAGAAAATGGAGAAAAGTGGGAGGTGAGCCAGCTGTTGTTTGCAGACGACACTGCGCTTGTGGCAGGGTCAGAGGAGGGATTGAGGAAGCTGGTGGCAGAGTTTGGGAGAGTATGTGATAGAAGAAAGCTAAAGATAAATGTGGGTAAAAGTAAGGTGATGAGATGTACAAGGGGTGAAAGTGGCAGTAGACTAGAAGTGAGCATTAAGGGAGAGCGACTGGGGGAAGTGGATAGTTTTAGATACTTGGGTGCAAGTGTAGCAGGAAAAGGTGGAGTGAAGGTGGAGGTAGAATGTAGATTGAGAGAAGCGAGTAAATGCCTTGGTGGTTTAAAGAGTGTAATGAGAAATAGACATTTGGGAATGGATGCGAAGAGGAGACTGTATGAAGGAGTGATTGTGCCAACAGCACTGTATGGGGCAGAAACGTGGAACATAAGAGAGGAAGAGAGGAGTTTGAATGTGTTTGAGATGAAGTGTCTGAGAAGTATGGTGGGGGTTACTAGGCTGGATAGAGTGAGAAATGAGGAGGTGAGGAGGAGAACAGGGGTGAAAAAGGAGCTGGGAGATAGGGTTGATGAAAGAATATTAGGATGGTTTGGACACATGGAAAGAATGAGTGAAGAAAGACTAGTAAAAGAGGTATGGAAGGCAGATGTGGAGGGAGTGAACATGAGGGGACGTCCTAGGATGAGGTGGATGGATGGGGTGAAGGGGGCTTTGGGGAAGAGGGGAATGTCTGTTGAGGAAGGAAGGGAGAGGACGGAAGACAGAGGTGAGTGGAGAATGGTTGTATATGGATGATGTTGTGACTGCATGAGGAGGAATGGGCGGGGGGGTGGGGGGTGGGGTAGTATGTGTGAGTAAATTTTGACGCAGCCCGAAGGGATTTCTCCCCGTCCTCGCCTTATATGCAAAGGGGGACGGAGAGGGGGGGTCGCCGATTAAATGAAGCGGCCTTGCTGTGGATGTGCTGTGTCTTGCGACACTGCTTCTGACCCAGGGCGGTGGGCAGGGTGCAGGGATGACCCGTCATCCAGGAGGTGCTCAGATGAGAGGGAGGGTGGGAGGGGTGTGGAGTGTATTTAGGGATGAAATGGGTGGGAGTGTTTTTATGCCTTTCCCTTTTTGGCTACCTCCCTTGGAAGGGGGAAAAAGCCTTGGTATATGTATGTATGTATGTATGTATGTACTAATAAGGAGTATGCACTGCATAACTCTACAGACTAAACGAAGGCCTTATAAAGTGTAAATTTAACTGGAGTCGGAGTCGGTATATTTTTACCGACTCCGATTCCGACTCCAGTGACACCGTAATTGCTTCCGACTCCGACTCCGACTCCGACTCCACAGCCCTGGGTGGAACCAAGATCTATATACACCAGGTCTAACCGTTTGAGCCGTTCTGCGCAACTTCTGACGTCATCTGGCTGCTTCTGTTTTCTCTTTGTGAAACACTGAAGAAAACTGTGAAACGCCAAGGAAGACTGGAATTATTATACCCCCCCCCCGTTATCTCGCTCTCTAGCTCATTGCTATTATCAGTGTGTGTGTGTGTGTGTGTGTGTGTGTGTGTGTGTGTGTGTGTGTGTGTGTGTGTGTGTGTGTGTGTGTGTGTGTGTGTGTGTGTGTGTTTATATACTTGTATTTTACGGGAAGGGGAAATATCGTCGTGTGTGCTTATATGTGTACACGTTCACATGTGTGTGCGTATGTGTGTGTGTGTGTGTGCGTGTGTGTATTCACTTGGTCTTTTGGATCACGTGTTCGACTCGTGATCGACAGCTATTTCCCTCCTGGAAGAGAGCTCAGAGCTCGTAGGTCCGATCTATGGGTAATGCTATGACCTTTCACACACACACACCCCCAACTCCCCGCCCACGAGAGTCAGAGTAACGACCCGAAGCGCAGCTGTACCGA